>NW_027104784.1:133224-139108 GCF_000696795.3 Halyomorpha halys
ATATAAATGCCTGAGAATCAAGAATTTTCACTAGTATTTTACGTTGAAGAGATCAGTAAAAAAATTGGTTCCGAGTATGTCTTTTATTTTAAATTTGTGTTTGAAAATTATCAATGGAATTGTCAATTTTTCTCGGCAGCCCTACATTTTGAAAATTGCTCCTCTGATTATGGCCCAAATTTAGAAAGAAGTTTGATTATATTGTTGACATGGTCTTTTATAATATCATTACACTTGTTACATGATACCTCCATATTTCGAAAACGCCTCGCCCAATTTAGCACCAAGCTGAGAAAACTTAGAAGTGGACTAGTATAAATTTGATTTAACTTTATCATTACTTTCAGTTACTCGTGCGAAAAAGTATTTCCCGGAAGCATCTATGTTTTAACGACGACTCGTCTAGTACATTTTGTTCTCAAACAACAAATCATTAACCTTGAGATTTAGGTAGGTACGCAATGGAAATATGAAAAAAATGGTGATATCCAGAAAAAAAAATTAGACAGCAATAGCGTGGAACTTGACTGGCCCATGTATTTGACAGATTTTTTTTTCGGTTGATAGTACTGGCCTTTGTAAAACGTTGTGTGGCCTTACAGACACATCTTTATTGGTATAAGAAGCTCTCATAGCTTGCAGGAGGTAACAACCCAGTTTTTATATTAATTATGTAATATTTAGCATTGAATAAATTATTAAGGGGAAAACTGTTATACTTCTGCAATAGAAAAGAGCATGAATTCCACAAAGGGGAATATTGTTTATCGTATTTTTCTAAAAAAAACTATTGAATTTTGAAAAGTTTATTCTCACGCTTTTTTATACGTGCACATTGTACGGTTGCCTTATACTACCTACCTCACCTTAAGAGACATTTCTCTTTTTCATATTGTTAACAAGACTAACAAGAATAAAAATTTATTTAGAATTACGTATTCATACCGATGACAGAGCTGGAGCGAGGCTATTTACTCCCCCAAACCACGCTCTATTCTAGGATAGGCCTTACACAAAAACCCTTTTTATCTCTGTTATTAGATTTTTTTTCTCATCTGATTGCACAATGCTCTATAATTGAAAGTTTCCGTCGCTTTAGCCTTTCTCCCCTTCCACTTCCCTGGTTAATATTAATTCTCAAATTTGCATTTAAATTGCTTTATTTATTATCTACGAAAATACATCTGTTCATTGTGAGGAATTTGCATTTATAAGGATAGTCGGCAGATATTCAATATCAAAATCTTCCGCCTTTTAGCACCGACAAACAAGTTTATCTATCTTAAGAAGTAGTTGTTATATTTATTTCTCCCATAATACATACTTTATATTATTTATTTCTTTTTTATAATCATTATTTTCAAATAGTATGAATTCCACAAAGAGATTAATTAATTAAATTAATGATCTTAATTTTCCTATTATAGGTACTGCCCGTATTCAAACAATATTATAAAGTCATTTCTAATCCTCTGGTTTAATCCATATCAAGTTTCATCTTTATTTCCCCTTTTGTAGATTTAACTGTTAATGACCTTGAATATTACTTGTGTACAAACAATATTCAACAACTGCTGTATAATCATTTTTTTAGGTTATTTTTTTACCTTTCATGTGATAAAAACAAAATTTACATTAAAAAGTTTAATTTTATAGTTAAATAGAAAAGTTTATTTTTTCTTCACAACATTTTTTTTCTGTTCTTCCTAAAAAAGGTGAGATGGTTGAAAAGTTCAAGGCCAGTGAGGGGAAGACTTTAGACCAGTTTTATATAAACTTTGACGCCACAGTTCGTAATACACGATTTTTGGTGGACGTAAATAAAATCCTTGATAAGTAATGTTTATAAATAATTCTCTGAACGGATACCCCTCAATAACAGATCCTTCTCTTAAGGGACTGTTTTATTAAGTTTCCGTCTAAAAAGGTACCGATTCAATGCATTTGAATCCCACTATTATGATTGAAAATTGAACTCCATCAATTTCGGGAGCGGACAACAATTTCAATCCCAGTTAGAACTTTTTACTCCTCTACAACGGATAAACGGATAAAACTCATCAAATGTAAATGTAAACACAAGATTACAGACTAAAATTTCCAGGTCATTTATTAAAAAAAAAGTTTTTAGTTTGTGCTCTAATAATATTTTCCCTATGTATTAGAGGATTTACAAAATATTATATATAACAATAAATGTGTATTATGTATTTTATATAGTTATTATCCTTAAATGAATTCTTTTATCTAGTTACTGAGGATACGTATGCAATATACTAATTATATTTCGTTGTTATTTTGTTTTGATTTTTTTATTCTAAATTCCTCCCCATTTACCCAGGAGGACTTGCCTTTGCACTTATTTTTTTTTGTCTAAATACTTACTTTATTTTGTACGTAGTTTTTAGTGAATTTGAAAAGTTTATATTTTAAAAATATATGTATCGTCCTTAGAACGAGAAGTTATAATAGCATAAAAAAAGTTCCATTATGCAATCATTTTATAATTTATAATTTGTTTATATTTGGCCATATTACATTTCGTTAAATTGTGTAAATGTATATTAATTGAGTTC
This sequence comes from Halyomorpha halys, assembly GCF_000696795.3. Classification (NCBI taxonomy): domain Eukaryota; kingdom Metazoa; phylum Arthropoda; class Insecta; order Hemiptera; family Pentatomidae; genus Halyomorpha; species Halyomorpha halys. Next base: position 135,801 of record NW_027104784.1, read on the forward strand.
AAGTGATGCGTATGTGAGTTTACTGTTCTGTATTTCCCTATCACCTCCCCAGTCTTTTCAACTCCCGCGCGTCCATGATTCTCGGTTTTGATAGGACCGTAGGCAACGTCCCGTTCCGTTCTTTGTTGAGAGCCTCAGGTTGGCAAATGCCAGCCGGCCTGGAAGCGGAACAATGGAGCTAGATAATCCTCCCTTTAATTTTGCTATCCCTCCTCCTATCTTCACGGGTGGCTTCCGCGATAGATATTGTGTCAAATCGGCTCCTGCTCTTGATGGATTCAGGACCTGATTTTTTCACTCACTGAGCCGATGAAAAACATTTCCCGTTGATGTATAATAAATATGGGGATATTGTGTTATCAATGGTTATATAATAGCATGGTTCATTTCCTTTTTATATCCTAACATATTGACTTATGACTCGTTTTACTGCCCGCTTTAACAAACTTAATACTCGTATAAGAATAATAGAGCTGTTACAAATTTTATTTTATATAGTACAATTGCTGTTTATTTTGTAAACATAATAATATTAGGAGTAATAGATAATAATGAGTAACGAAATAAAAATTAGATAATCTCTATATTAGGAATAAATTCTCATTATAACATAATCATGGAGTGCTTATGGTCTAGCTTTCTTTAACTGTAATTTGATGTTAATAAAATAAGGGGCTTGATACATCCAGAGGTTTGATGTTTACTACACAAACAGTCAGTAATAATAAAAACTGGCGCTCCCTGGACTGAAAATGTAACTTCAATAAAATACAAATCCTATTTTTCTAACTTATTAGTGTAATTAATTCATTCATCCCTTCTTTTCGTATCATATACTTTAAAAACAAACATTTGCGTTAAAAAATATTTTTTTTTCCTGGAAAACAGTTCTACAGTTGCTCATCTATAGAAGAAGATTATCTTTTCTTTTTATTCGTTTATCACTTGTAGATAAACCCAACATATGCATTAGATATGATTAAAATATTTTTATAATATTGAAATATTGTAAATAGTGTTGTTTTTATGTTTCCAATATTTATGTCTAACTAAACAATGAAAAAAAATCTAAGATACCTTTGCTAAAACTGAAAAAGGAAAAAAAAAATGACAAATATATTATATAAAATAAACTCAAAAATAAAACCTATAATTAACTTTATATCCATTATTAGAGTTTCAGTTTACCATTGCATCTTAATTACAAATGAATTAAATGAATAACGAGAAACGATGTTAATTAACTTTTTTTGTTACAGGTAAGGTCAAATCCTCGACTTCAGTTTGAAAATACTTGAGAAAATAACTGGATTATAATGGTAAATTAATTATAAATGCTATACATTTGTGAGAAACAGCTTTCTTGAGGTCATATTAATATTTAATTTTATTTTTAATGAATACATTATATACTTTAATAATTGCTTTCTGAAAAGTAATATATAATTTCTATGATAATTTAATTTAATTATATTATTCAATATCATCCATAATGATTTTATTTTATTATAAATTTAATTTTAATTTTTATTTTGAAGTCTTCAACATATATGCCTTTTAATAAATGTAATTTTAATATTATCGTATAATTTATATTCACGATAATTTGGACTGGTTTATAATAAGCAAACCAAATCGATGCTTTAAAATCAAGCTGAATCAAGTCAATTCCAACACGAATTCTAGAATGATCAATTACATACAAATAGTACAAAAAACAAATTCAATTTCAAAATCCAATGCAAAATTCTCTGCTGTGCATTAATGGAACAACATAATAGAATACATAACAACATAATCAGAATGAGTCATATTTGGGACATCAGTCTGTTTAATTTATTGGCTTAATTTTATTGGTAATTAATTATCTCCTATAATTGTGAACGAAATGATTGTGATATGAGACTTTAAGAATTTAAATTTAAAGACCGTAATGACTCTGGTTTTAATTGGTTGTTTAATTGGGGCAGATTAAATTAAATATTATATGTTTTAGGTTGCCTTAAACCATTAAAATTTGGTTTATTCTGTTTTGTTGTTTTTCCTAATAATTTAGTCTTATTAATACTAATTTTTTCTTTATTTATTCATATTTTTATATGGAGTGAAATAATCCATATTATTTATTATGGTAGTATATTTTTAAATCTCTTGTTAAGAACGTTTTTATGATTAATTATGAAGGAAAAATAAGATTAATTTTTATTCAATTTTATATTTTAAGCGCTCAGTTTTAAAACAAAGTAATTGATAAAATAAAAACTTTCAGTGTTAAAATGTTTATTAGTTAATTTTTGTCATATTAAACCTAGAGTCGCTTACTATTATTTAAAAATTTTATAGAACTAGTGCTAAAGAATCCGTCGAAGCCAAAAACTTTAATTGACAAAAAAAAAAATGCAGATATGTTTTGCGACGGAGTACCTCATTTTCTTAAGAACTAGAGCTTACAACAACAGTCTTATAACTAAAATATAAACCTAGTTATAGGCTTATATGGTAAACCAATTTATATAAACCGAATGCGTGAATCGAGACCGAATACATCTAGAAAAAATATTATTGGTAAATACATTTTAAATACGGATGGTATAAATACTTGTATATTCCACGAATACTTTATTAAAGACGTACTTTTAAATAATTGGTACAAATATTAAATCCTGTTATATATAAGACGGGTTGTTCATTAGAAGTGACAACTACATTTCATCTAAGGATCTAATGGTTGGAAAATAGAAAAAGTCTTATACAGGAGTAAGTCAGAGGTGAAAAGAGCTTACTAATTGCTAGGGGGAGAGCCGAGTTAGTGAGCTAGGGCCAGTTGCTCTCCAACTTTTTATGTGATTCCCAGCTTCTAATTGCCGGTTTCAGATGCAACTTTACGGGTAGATGCCCGTAAATATCAATATTAACAAAAAATTAATGAAGTAATAAAAATAAAATAATAGTAAATATAAATATCAATAATCTGATGCTATCACTTTGAATGCTTTCTTACAACTCTGCTAGCGTATTTACAAAAAATCATTTTTTTTTTTTTATATTCATGACAAAAGAATAATAACATTAGTACCTACATACATAATACATGAAGTGTAATATGTATAATAATACTTTATCTCCCTTTGATTGGCTTAAAAAAAAATGTTTTTTTCACACCCTTAATTAAAATAGAATTAGTACTTCATACTTATATAATACATGAAATGTATTATTTATATACTTTTACTAAGTCTCCCTTTGATACCTTGTGGTACATTATAAGGTGTTGATATCAGTGTTCATACATATATAATTTTATATTT
>NW_027104784.1:139158-172242 GCF_000696795.3 Halyomorpha halys
TATATACACGTTTACTGAGTCTTCTCGCTGTTCGATAATAATATGTGGGGTATTATTTAGGATCCTGTGGGGCACGAAGTCATCGGTCTATAACAAAGAGTAAATTTGATTGGGTAGGATTTATTGGAGTTCATCAAGTATTTTTCTCTTCACCACATCATTTTGAAATTCCAAACAATTGTAACCTTCCTATCCACTGTAATAACCCAACCATGAGCTTGCTTGCTTGACTGCCATTCCCCTATCTACCGCACTCTCAGTTCATTTTAAAGTAGTAAACGTTCGCTTATTTACATCTTAGTTTGGCTTAAAACGTGGCTGTTTTCGGCTCTTTGCGAATCGAACATGAAAAGGACCGTATCTATGTTGCAAAAGCTAACGGCGGCAGTAACAGCTTTCCGATACGATAGCGACTATCTTACTTTACCAGTAGCTTTCGATAGCTGAACATTAGTACCTCTGTAACATTTTACTGATTTCTATGTTAACTCGAGATAGTATGCCTTATTTAAAACATAATATTAATGAATACAAAAACAGTTTACTACTTCCTAATTTGAACCAATTGAAACAGACTTGCTGGCTAAAAATTCGAAATTGTTGGTTTGTAGTTGAAATTTAATTTTTTTTTTTAATGATCATCGTATATGAAATATATTTAAATGTTAATTGAGGCAATCGCAGGAAATAGGAAATTCCTAGTTAAGTTAATAGATTATTTGATTAGCAGGTGAATATTCCTCAAAAAATGAATTAAAATGTATCAATGAAATATTTTATCTCAAAAACAGACTAGTAACAGAACAGGTACTTTAAAATATAATAAAGTAAAAGTATCAGGTACTTTCAGTCCTAGCCTGATTGTTGGCACAACTGTATCAATCACACTGGTTGTTAGTCCCAGCTTCCTACAGCACAAGAGCCCGATTAGACTTCCGAAATCTAAAAGAACTAGGAGTAAGAAACAGTGGAGTAACTGAAAAGAGGGACTTGGTAAGGTGAAATGTGTTACAGGAATTCCTTGGGCCCGAGGAAAAGCCTAGCATTGGAGACGAGTTTTTCTATCTTTTCAGCTACAAATTATTTTATTTTTTACAGGTATAAATATCCTCTTCTGTTATACACATTTAAATTTATGTTTTATAACTAATTCATTAGTTATTTTAAAATTAAGTCGTATAAGTATATGAAGATTATTCGGAGAATTTATATATATTCTGTAATGCAACATTGCTGTAATTTTTCCCTTCTTCTTATTTTCAAACATTTTTCTCTTCACCACTGTGTGTATGAATAATATAAGTGAAAGCCACATATGGTTTTAAATTATTTTGTAATTAAACTATCTTAAAACATTAACATTTATGACACTAAAATACAATACCAAATGGAATGTGTTGACACAATGAATTATTAACATTGCATATTTTTATATAATTGTACGTATAAATCAGCCACATCTTCAAATTTTATGTAAGAAGTGTAATAGGCTTCAAATCATAATAACAATATTTATATTCGTAGGAAATACTAAAATTTTCTGCTTTGAAAAGATATGATTGTTTTGATGAGCCGTTTGGACAAGCTATCGCCGGCCCGCAGGCCCCTTAAAGAAAACGCCTCAGTGATTGATCACGGGGAGGGGTGGAGAGGAGGTGCCTTCGTTTGTGATATTCCAGCTGTTTAACATTTAAATCGGTTTTCCAATGGTCATCACTGTTCCTTCTCAAAACATTTTCCTCTCTTCCAAACCATGCTAAAATCCTATCGAAGGTGATTTCCGAGTCGAGTTCATATCATTTAAATCTAAAATTTCTTTTATAAATCTGATATCTATTTATACAACATATCGTACAAATTCATTCAATGCATATATGTTTTTATGCATTGGAATGAAAATAATATGATACACAACACAAATCAAGGTAGTTAAAATGCGTGTAGATGTTTCGACTTAAATCGTTGACTTTCATCATGAAAAGTAAGATACAAAAATATTTGAAATAAGTATATCATAAAAGGTAGGATTACTCGGGCATGTATGAGAATATATCAGTAACAGAAGAGAAAAGAATATAAATGGTAATATTATATAATTTAGATGTGAATACAATAAAAATAATAATAATAAAATAAAAAAAAAGTGAAGAAAGAAAGAAAAAAATGCAATTATGATATGTATAAACAAAAATATAAATTTATATAGAAAAATATAAATAAAAAATAAAAAAAAAATATAATAAAACTGGTTTTAGTAATAACAAAATAATATGTACAAGAAAAAGAATATTAAATCTTCATTACAAAAAATGTAAATACTCATTTATAATATTCAAATTCTGCCACAAGAACTCTGAAACATTCTTTGCTACTCTAGTGAGGAAGGCAAAACAGGGTTCTAAGAGATCTCTGCGTTTCTCTCCCAACCGTGTCACTGGTATTAGACCATCGAATCTCAAAATTTATAACTAAAAAAATCTGATGAAAATCGGAGATGTAAATCAGATAACCTTCGTGGTTCATGCTGTGTATTAACAACTGTGGATAGCTTCCTTGGTAAAGGAAACTGAATTAAATCTGAAAACGGTAATGATATAATACTATACTGTTAAGTAAAAACTCCAGGTCCACTTTTCATGGAATTATTGCTACCTCTCCATCCACCTGTTCCATTGAAAGATATTCCTCAATTAATACAGCTTGTTCTTCTAATTATGGACACAGCTTTGGCAATTAGTAAATTCTAGGTATCTCTTTTCCCCGAGTGTAATCTGAAAATGGCAATATAAATTTGGAGCCGAAGTCCATTAAGAGCGAGCGACGGTGGGCCCAATCAGGCAATCCAATTACCTTACCCCCCACCCGATTACCATTATTCAAATCAAGCGACCTCCCGATGAGGCTAATTGAGCGGGATGAGGTTATCCTCACTGCTCTCCAGCTGTCCCCTCTACAGTCTTCTGGCTACTACTCTCTGCTTCTGCTGTAGAGGATACCAGAGGTCTATACAAGCTATTGGAAAACTTGAAAACCTTAAGAGTCGATTTCGCCATTAAATATGTCGGAATAACTTATAAGAGCAATTGTTATCTTTTTAAAAAAATCTTATATAAATTTAAGATTTTATTATTGTTGATTGGAGGAGATGAGGGGTGCGGACAGCAAAGGAACAACATAAATAAACAAAAAATATTTATTTATGCTGACGTTTCGACCTGATTTTCAGGTCTTCATCAGGGAATAGTAGGCAGAGATCTCTGCTAGTAACTGCCATACTCACTACTTCACAACACAATTCTGCAACTCTCCAGACTCTTTCTCATCGGAATTCTTCAACTCAGCCCTTTACTTCTCTTCAGACTTATTCAACTCCATCTGTCACTTCTCATCAAACTCCGACTTCTTCTCCCATCAATGATTCTTCTGTCCAGACTTCTACATCATCTACCTTATCGGTATCAGTTCTCAATGTTCCCATGCCAATTCCTTCTAATTTAAATTTCTCTTCCCTTCAATCATCTTTTTTCAATATAAAATCTCAAATAAATTCTCTTTCTTCACTTCATAGATGGTTAGCACACAGTTCAGAACAACGAATTTTTCTACTCAAATTCCCTTTTTCTCAAATCTATAAACAATTCTGAGTTTAGCAGAGATCTCTGCCTACAACTCCTTGATGAAGACCTGAAAATCAGGTCGAAACGTCGGCATAAATAAATATTTTTTTGTTTATTTCTGTTGTTCCTTTGCTGACCGCGCCCCCCGATCATCTTCCCCAATCAGTAATCTACGGTCAACTATATATACCTCATTTATTATTGTTATTGGAGTTCTATCAATGGGTAGATTCTTAGAAAAAAATTGTTTGTGGTAAACTTGAAAAATACAATAGAAATATCATTTCTATACTATTGGTATTAGGAATTAATGTTCTTTCAAAAGAGTTACTTCTTTAAGAAGAGAAAACGCAGAATCTGGCATATATTGTCAAAGAGTTAAGACTAATGTCATAGAAGAGTTCATATGTTGGTCGCAACCCCTCGTCTAAAGCTGTAAAATGCCCAATAATTAATAAAAAAAACTAAATAGCAACTAGTTCTTTTGTAATGTTTCCGTTCATTTATAAAGTTTACTTGGAACATAATATTTTGCTTCTTATCAATTTTTTAGTCCAAGTACCTTTTATCTTATGATATAAAATTTTAATTGTTAAAGATAAAGAGTATTTATTGTTGAGTGCTATTTTTCGTTATAATTTTTCATGACCTGTTTTCGCACTAATTCATCTGATAAAGAATATAATGTTTCTACATTTTCTTGTTTGTCCGTTACTATTTTTGACAAGTAGAGTTTTCACGAGAAAATGGCTAATCTAATTTTGACGGCGCATTTTCCGTTAAGAATACCCAACTCGGTCAGTCGGAATGTCAGTAAAACCAAAGATGGACCTTCAGATTGATTGTGTCAGGGCAATAATCTTTGAAATCGCCAACATTTTTTAATTTAATCTTTCGAATATGAATTGGAAGAAATACTGAGAAAGTGTAAGGTAGACTACTTGTGTTTCGTTCATATCGTGCGCATAACTCTACTTTTGCAGACAAATGCCAAAGCAATGGCTTAACAAGTTTTCAGTTTATTACGAATGGAATGAGCCATTACACAAGATCCTTATTGTTCGATATCTCATTTATAAGTAAGGGTTTATCGGACTGATGGAGTAAGGTTCTTTAGGATTCAATTCAGTCACGTCAGTTTGGATTTTGACTGATGACTGTCATTCCTGCTAACCCTGCTGTATCAAAATAAATTTGCGGAGGACCAAACTCCTATTTTGTTTACTTTTCACAGGAAAACTGGACCAATTGAGTTTAACTTCATATCATTACTTTTATTCGCAATGTAGCTTCTAAAAGGTATGAACTAAAATCGTATTGTTTTCTTAAATCAAATATATATTTTTTTTTTTTGAAAAATAGAACAAAAAGGTATCTATAGTTGAAAGATACATTACAAACGGACTTGAATAATGCCGATAGCACTTGTACAGAACTGTATTTATTTATTTATTTATTTATATAATATAAGCCAATCTACGGCGATGGTTTTTTGTCTATGCATACTAACTATCAATCTTGAGAACATTCCTATTATCATTATATCAATTCTAGAATATATTAGCTCATGTCATAGCAATACTATTTAAAAAAGTGTGTACATAGAATAAAATTGGAAAAAAAAATTCTCTAACAGTAATTAATAAGAAGTAAATTAATAAAATCAGATATATATTTTCGTACATACTTGAATTCTTAGTTAATAAAATATTTCCGGAATGTGGAATGTCATATACTCCGGCCTAGGGAGGTTGACTTTTATTCTTGGTTGGTCCCATGATTTGAAAACTTGACCGCCACAGTGATTAAGATTAATCTGGCCACCTTAGGATAACTCCTACCCTCTCCTGTATGTCTGGGATAACCACGTTAGGGGAATTTAAAAAAAAACAAGTAAGTATATGAGGCTGTAAATTTTAAATTTCAGATTATCCTTGGCCGGGCCAGGCCGAAATATTGATAAGAAATAAATTAATTAAAAGATTGAAAAAAAGATATATTTTATTATAATTGATAAATTTAGTATTAATCTTATTCTAGTGTTAATTATTTATTATTTATTATCTTCCTCCGAATATTTTCAAACCAACTGGTCGCTTCTTTTGTCCTTAATTCTCCATAATCTGGATTCAGTGACATGGGTCTAGTGCCTCAGTATCAGTTTAACTTCCTTTATCAAGTTCCCTCAAGCCTTTCTTTTACACATCGTTATGTACCTTTTGAGTAGGACTATAAAGTTTTAATAACTGGTTATCTCTTCCTTGGTTTCCCTTATACTCTTTAATTTTACATAAACTTAACATAATGTTTTGATCCCTTATATTCTATAATATTTCCAAAACCTGGAAAGCTCCAAAGTACGATCGCAATATGACTTTATCAAAAAGATCATTTATAGTTTTATTTTAACTGTATCCTTGATGTAAAAGATTTTATCCTATAGCAGACAAAAGTGGATAACGTATGCGTCTCCTAGATTTTAATTACACTTTTTTTTCGAACTTTCCACCAAAACGCCCCTGGAAGCTTGAAGTAACAAAAAAGCCTATTTTGTTTCTCAGTATTCAATGATAGTCAAAAATAAATTTTATAAATATTTATTCCATGGGAATGCCCAGGGGTAGGAGAGGCGGTTGCAATAAACATTATTAATTTTATAAAAAAAAAAAAAAAAATCAAGCAAATAAGTGTAATAACCAATAAAACACTGCTATAATAGTATGGAATTTTCTTCAAATTTTGTTTTCGTTAGTCTTTTCCATGCTGAAATTTCATAACCTGAACCACAGTTTGCTCCCCTAATTTTGTTTCTGGGAACGCCCTAGGTTTGTTACGATTTACTTTTCTATTGTGTGTTTAATTATTGAAAGCGGGATTTAAAAGTTATAGCTGAAAATGTGAATTGTCATAAAATCGTGTTCACATTTCAACCCGTATTTGTAAACCTTACTATGACAAACTATTATAAACAAACGAATATTCAGTCTTAACAAGAAATAACATGAATAAATCTTAATAAAAAAAAATTGTTTGATATTTAGTTAAAAAAATACGACACAAAATTTATAATTAAATAATTTGAAATAACACTTTTTATCTTATCTTTATTTTATTTTTTATTTATTTTTATATTATTTATTTTATTTTTTATCTTTAATTGTATACTTTAATTCTATCATATTTGAGGTGAAAAACACATAAAATATACACTGATATTAAAAATTTTAAAATTCATTATAGTGCAAATATGTTACCCTCAGAGAAGTTTTCAAGCCAAATTTCTTGTAGCTTATCTTTTCCTAAATCCTAAAATAATGTATTTTTTCCACTTGCTCTTGTATTAGGAGACACAATTCATTTTTTAATATATCATTATTTATAGAACATAACTTAATAGATATTGAAGAAAGGATCAGAATTAAGGTACTTTAAATTCTTTACTTTTTTCTTTGATTATTTATTTTCTTAAATTTATTTGGTCCTTATTGAGATGGTACTATGGTACTTTTCTTACGTATAGATACTTGTACTTTTAGGTCATTTGATCTTGGTTTTTTTTTACACACACAACAGAACATAGATTCTCACTCTTTAAGAAAGTTAAGGCTTTAAGAAGAGAAATCATTAGTAAATATCTTAATGTAAATCTACATCTATATTGTACCTGAACCGATCCATGGTCAGAAGACGGCGCTGGTCGCCTACAGTTCCCGCAGTACTCTTCAACACATACCACACGTACCCTGTACCACAGTGCACACTTGCTCAGTTGTTCCTTCTGAAAGTGTTAATGTAAAGTATATAATTATTAATTAATGAATAAGAATTATTTATTTAAAGAACGGGTATGCTGTCCTTCATAGTAACTTTTTTTTACAGTTAATTTTTTTTATTTATTAAATGTTATTTACAATTGAATTTATATAAAATGACATTCAGTAAATTTGATCTAAAATCATAATGGTGTGATATAGCCATGTAGAGAAACTACCCATAGGTAGTTAACACTCTAATAATATTTATTAGAAGGTCTCGAGGCCATCTTCTTTTCAGGCGCCTCAGAGAATTTGGGTTGTTAGAAAGTTTATAATGGAAGGATTGATTGGTTCGGGCTAGGTCGGTTATATATGGAACACATCAAACTTTTTTTTTAAATTATTTATTTAATGTAATTTACAACTGTACAAAATGATACAATAGGTAAGTATGTAGTATGTTTCATATACACTTGAAAATCTTGGGAAGGAACCACCCATTGGTGGTACTTCAAACATTAATTTAAATTAGAAGGTCCCGTGGCCATCTTCTTTTCAGACGCCTCGGAGGATTATCAGGGACTGTTAAGGATGAAAGATTAAGAATTAATGGGTTAGGATGGTTAAGGAGTTTGGAATGAAAAGACGCATATCTGTTTTGGGTCAAATCTGCAACGAATGGGAGGTTAAGGTCTTTGTGAATGAGGTTATTTGTGACGTAATAAGGAGCATCAAGGATTTTACGTAGGACCTATAATATTCGCTGTTGCTAATATGATTATACATTTTAATTCAATACTGTTGAATAAATTTGCTTACATATTATCAAACTGAAAAATTTTACATATGACTGTATAGAACCGAAGGTGTTGGAACAAGAATATTTTAAGCCACTCGATATAAATCTATTAGTTAGCTGTTTTAAAACATTCTACAACTTATGTTAAATTTTTTACTTGTTAATATTAATATACATAAATATGCTAGGATTGCGTTGTTAGAAAACACTAAAATAAAAATCGTAAATAAAACTCAATTCTTTTATAGTGAAATATTTGATGCGAAATTTAAGTGTTTTCAAAATTCAGGCTTGACGCATACTTGACCCATCCAATAAATTGTTGGATTTGGATAATTAGTTAACGTAAATATTAATGAAAGGATTTGCCGTTTGATGGCGTCTATTGCTTTAAGCTGAGAGGTCTCGTTAAAAATAATTTTTAAGTTAGCCTGAGGACACTTCTTGACAAAAGGTTCGTCCCTTGCCACAAATCTGGAATTTGGAAAGCTGCTATAATTGCATCTCTGACTTGTCCCGTCCCAGAGGCTCACCTCCTGGGGCTTAAACTTTATCTGTTAAGTTTGTTTTTCTTTCGGTCAAATCGTGTAGCACTTTTGTAGGAAGTATTTTCCCTCTTTCAGCAGTCAGTTCCTAACTGTTCCTTATGTAATATGTATGAAGTTTGTAGTAAAAATAAATGATTTATTTCTTTATATTTTCAAATTTTTTCTTATTGAAATTCCCTGAATAATTTTTCTTTCAATTCAATTTTTTTTTGTTACTTTTTATAATTATTACTTTTATCCTAATGTTTATTTTATTTGTTTGTATGGATGTATTAGTAGTGTTTTTTTTTTAAATTTTAATAAATCATAATTTTGAACGACCGCGCGTTGGGTTTTTATCTATGTATATTTTTTACTATATTTAAAATGTTTATTTAATTTTTATACTTTTGATTATGATTCTGTTTTATGTTTGATGTAAAATAGAGAGAATGTTTTAAAATTAAAATGATGGAAAGATATTTAAAAAACACACACATAAATAACGCTAAAAAGCCGGAGGAAAAATATGTAATGAATGTCATGAAAATTATATGACAAAAATGGTCAAATTATATGACTAACAAGTTTATTAGTTTCTGACAGGACTCGTGTAATCCTCGATTAATTAATGAATAAATTAACACGTTCAGAATCAACAAGTTGACTTCCTAATGTTTACTCAAAACATTTGTGTTGGGTAAATGAATTATAATTCTTTAAATGGAAAAATGTAATATCCATTCGTGCTTTTACAAACCAAACTTGTCTGGCATACTTATGAAATGTAAATATGTCAATTGTTTGTTAGGTGAGTCATAAATGTCTACTAATTTCAGCAAAAACAATTGCAGTTGCAAGGTTGCAAGATGTGTCCTCAGGCAAACTTGGAAATTATTATACCTGAACCCTCACAGCTAAAAGCGATGGACGCCATCAAACGTCAAATTCTTTCATTACTATTTATGTTAATTTGATATTCAAATTCAGTAATTCAATGCAAGTCTGAATTTTGGAAACAGTCAAATTTCGCTCAAAATACTGCTGTGTTTCCTATAAAGCGATTTATAGTATTTATTTTACACCATAATCCTAACATATTTACCAAAAATATTATGAAATATGAACTAATAAAATATTTGATAAGAGTTGTAGAATTTTTCGAAACTGGTCTTCTGACAGATTTATATTGAGAGTCTTGTCATATTCTTGTCCCGACCCCTTTAGTTCTATGTAGTCATATGTGAAATTTGTCAGTTTGATAATATGTACACATTATCAAAACATCTTATTAATAATGGGTAAACATTATTAAAACATTTCCCTTTCCATCTACCCTTACCATACCCTTTCAGAATCATATTTATTTATTTAACTTGTATTTATTGCCACAATGTTATAAAACATTGTTATTACTATTTTATTTGATATTCATGAGAAGATAGTTGACCGTGGATAATGCATAGGAAGAGAAGATGGTTTGGGGGTGTGGTCAGAGAATAACACAAATAAGTTAAAATGACTTATTTATCAGTGCCAAGGTTTCGGCCAGGATTTTTTTACCTTCATAAGGGCTATAATTACTTTTTTATCTATTGATAAATATAACAATCTGTCACTACATTTTTGGGCAATGAGTAATAGTGATAACTGATTACGTTCATACTAAAATAAAATAACATATGAATAAAAATAAATGAAAAAAAAATTACATAAAACCTCTCTCTAAATATATACAAACAGAAGGATAAAAAAAAAGGAAACATAATGTAATAATAAATAAATAAAATAAAATAAAATAATCTCCATTCACATTTAGATTATCGACGGTAGAGCAGAGCTCTTTGAGATCCCCGCGCATCTCTCTCACCGCGTTACTGGTAATGAGCCAGTAGTAGCTGAGCAATTGTGCTAAAGTCACAAATACTCAAGTTGAGTGGAGCATCTGAGCACTGCCAGAACTCTAATTGTCCATTTTTATTTTACTATTATTATATTATAACTGCCGTTTCAACGGATTCTAAAGATGCGTTGATCATCCCCGCTAAACCCTCGGAGGGCGACGGCCCTATATCACTTTTGAAATATTAGCTTAAAACGGGAAGGAGAGCCTTTAAGATAGAGCAATATTTAAAAAGCGCCTGAAATTGTAAAACATCATCAATGAATGAAAGGATTAGATACGTTTGATGTTAGATGGTTTAACTGTATCCCCAAAGTTCAAGTCCGTAGGTCCAAATAGGTCTGACTATAGTCTTATAAATTTGAAGTTTGTTTTCTATTGAGAGATGAGAGGTCCTGCTGAACAGTCGGTATAGTTGGCTGAATCGTCTGTTGAGTTCTTGTCTTTTAAGTCTAGTTTGTTGGTTCCAGGTGAGTATTTTGTCTAAGATGAATCCGAGGTATCGCACTATGTCGGATCTGGGTAGAGGGATATTATTAAGAGTAACAGATGGATAGAAGCTGCGGCGTAGGGTGAAAGTCACATGGGTGCATTCTGATTCATTGACTTTTATCCGCCATTGCTCAATCCGGGTGAGGTATGTTTGGAGATTGGATGAGGCTGTTACAGGATCAGAGTGGGAGGATAGGATAGCTGTATCATCGGCAAATGTTGCCAGGAACTTGTGAGGATTGATGGGAATGTCAGCAGTGAAGAGGACAGGACCCAAGACACTTCATCAGGGCTAAGAACATAAAATAAGTTAACAACCAGTGAATAAAGGATGTATAGCACAAGTTAATGTGTTAATCCAAACAACGAAATATAAATAATTTAATTTAATAATATTATTAAAAAATTAAATTTATGGAAAGAAAATATATGTAACTAATGTAATCTGTAAATCTGAAAAAGACGAATACAAAAACACAATATAAAGTTTAAAGTTAATATTTTATCTGTATATAGGAAGGCATTACGAAAATAACAGTTTAGAAAAGACAAAAAATAAATATCCTATAAGAGTTAATGTGTAAATTCAGATTAAAGGGAGAGACAGTAGTCAAATACTGTTTTATAGCATTAAGAAATAATAAAATAAGATAAGGACCTTTATTATGTTTGCCCTTTGAATTGGTGGACCTATAGGTAATGTGCTGGAGATAGGAGGTAATGCCCTACCTGTCTTATCTCTGCCTGAACATTGCCCTTAGTTACCTGTTAGCTCCCGCAACCCGCATTGCATATCCACTCCTTTAGATCATATGAAAATCATTCCTATAAATGCCTTTAAATAAACAAAAAATAGGTTTAGAATAAAAATTGATATTCATTTTTATTTCAAACAGAAATTATCTGCAGAGATTATCATGTATTTAGTATTTAGGTAGGCTATTTAAAAGGTTTTGATGGGCCAAATAAAATGGAGAATTAAGGATGTTCGAATAGAAAAATAGTTGTTGTAAAAAAAGACAACATCGTTCGCACATTTAGAGAAAGAAACAGATCAATAAACAAGATAAAAAGAAAAAATAGTTAAAAATTATCAGAAACTAATTCCATCACATTTATGTATTTTGTTATTTACTCTGCTTTGCTTAAATATTACTAAGTTTCATTGGCTATCGCTTTATCCCTGGAAAAAACTAATTTCTAGAATGACATATATATCAACTACAACAACAATTTGTCCCATACAACGACAAATCATTAAACTCAAAGTAAAAATTATTAAGTAGACAATAGAAATAGAAATAAAAATAATATAAGAGAGTTTTCCCGGCCTACTTGGAGGGGGGGAGACATATATTACAAAAGGAATAAAATCGAGCAATATTTAAATAACAGCTAAAATTAGTAAACGGCTTAGTACCGGCCTTTTTTACCCCAGGGTAGCTTTTTTTATTTTAGCTTTGAACCAGGCACGGTAGCGAGTAGAATTGGTTTATGTACGATATGTCACAATCTCTCAAAGTCATGACACAAGAAATAATTGAAGAAAAGGACTGGATTTTCTTCAATCAGTTTTTATTCATGTTTTTATTGCGTACGAAATAATCTATTCTTCCAGGCTTATGATTTTTCGTTTAATTGGACAAAATGTTGGTGTCTCATACAACAATTAGGATGACCCTCCTATCCCCCCGCTAGACCCTTTTTTTCTGACCTCCTAGAAAAATTAAATTATTAACAACAAATTAAATATATATAAAGAAATAAAGGAATGTATATATGCAGGCAAAATATGAATCTTGTTTTGCCAGTGTGGCTTGTTTGCTTTGTTGGCTGTTTTGCCCCTAAACCCTTTTTTTTTTTTTATTTTCAAATCCTCTTTGTTGATATATAGTTACGATTACAAATATATGATAATACAGTGTATATATACAAATTACATACAGACTTTGTTTGCCGTATGGCAAACCCTAATTTAGGAGCGGTATTATCTTACCTTTGAAACATTTTTTTAAAACGGGAAGAGGAGACTTCAGTTAAAAAGCTTAGTAAAATCGAGCAATATTTAAAAAGGAGCTAAAATTGGAAAAAAAGCGTGAAAAAAATCGACTAAGAGTTATTTAATTACAATGGCAAATAATTGTTAATTGTATATAATATTTATTAGTGAAAGCATCACAGATATTAATTGTTAAATGAGGCCTGTCATTGAAATGTTAATCAATACTATTATTGTCATCTTTATTTTTATTTTTGTTGTCATGAACTAATTCATAATGATCATCATACATTTAAAAAATAGCTAGGATCGATATATACATGTTCCATTCTTTAAACTATTTTTCATATCAACCTTCAATATTAATTCAGTACAATTTTTCTTTAACTCGAATCCTATGGCTGTTACAATCGATAATGACAATTATTAGCGTAGAGAATAACAAACCTATACGAAACAGGTTGGTGGCGTGAAATCTCAATCAAGCATAGCATTATTATGTAAGCATTACGTGTTCAATGCAAACAGGCAAACTCGTTAATGCTTCCATTATTAACTATTTATTCCATGACTGCTGTTTTAGTTTGCCTTCAATCTCGGCTGGTGGAGTGTGGGTATGCCATAGGGATGGAATTTTTATGTGATAAAAAAGTCAAAGAAACTGGTTTTATTTCTACATGAATATGCAATAAAAACACGGAAATGCTGAACATAAATAATTTGAAATTTTTAATATTAAAAGAAAAGCTTGAAAATTAACAAAATGCCGTATATAACTTTTTGATTGGGTAAAAGAAAGCTTTAGAAAAGAAAAAATGCATATTATTGTTACGGTTAATTTGACATTCTTATCTTTCTTATTAATATATGTGGATTTAAGATATATGTTTTTAAAACCAAGTCCTCGACGGTTGTTCCACGTTCGCAGAGGTAATCCATACATGTAGCACTTAGTTATCTTATAGCTACTTGTGGTTTTAGAGATATTCTTCTTAATTATTATAAATGTTAATAGTTCAAGTATTGACCTTACCCCATGCTACGGATATTATTAAATGGAATCCCTAAGCAGAATCCTTCGGTTAAATGGAAATTTCGGCCGAATAAAAGAAAATTAAAGAAGGGAATTAAACAGGCTAGAATTCCCAAGTCTTGGAGTGCTTGAGACATGAAAAGTATCGCTTAATTAGGGCAACAAAAGGAGAAAAGTGTGCTTGATATTCAAATGAGGTCGGGGGGCAACCGATGTAAATTAGAAATTAGCCTTGCTCTCGGAATGTTTAAAAGTCACTTTGCATACTTTTATAAAAACATTAAGGAGTTGTAGAGGTGAGTTCTCGATGAGTTAGGGGAGTGGGTACTTCCTTTGAAGGTTCGCTATTCTCAATCAGTGTCTGCCAGCTCTTCTCCAGGTCGCGGTTTTAATTAACATCTATCGCTGTCACCCAGTCTGTAAAAAAGTCCTATGGTCAATGATTCAGAGCCTAAATTGTTCGCTAATTGTAAATTGACCAACAATTTCTAGCTTTTAATGCATATCGCCAATAACCATAAAAAAAAATTTTACATTATTCACCTTCTTAACATGTATAATACAGGAGCCAAAATTTGTTCACCGTGAAGTAAAGTGTTTAAAAAATTAGAAGATTTTCTGGGTTGTTCAAAATTAAATTTTTAAAAGCAGGATATAGGTTTTTTACATTGTTAACGGATTTGTCAAAATAAAATAAATATTTAGCCATTAAATAACGTTTACCTTTAACTAATAGATTCATTTAACGAATAATTCTCATCTTTAAAACTATTTTTTAAATAATACTTTATGCCTTTAATATTAATTGAGACAATTTTTAATTATAGATCGCCTAATCGGGCACTGAACTAAAGCGCTCAACATGTGTCAATATTGATGTTTATCTGTTTATTGCCAAAACAATCAGCACTGCTCCTGTCCCATAGTCGAATGTTGATGTACAATGAAATAGTCAATAGTTCGAACAATAATTCCGGATTAATAATAACTTTTTTTGGTCAAAACAGCTAAATTTTAAGTGGGGAAAATATCCCTGAAATAAAATTCATGATATTTTTCAAAAATCTTTTTGACAACTCCAACTTAACTCAAGTTAAGTATACCCACGCATTTTACCTAATTCGAGGTTTTCTATAAATCCTTTCTAATATTTAACATTTTGTCAAAACATTATTCTACTCAGGTTCTTATAAAATGATTATTTAGACTAGCATAAATATCTAAAAAAAAAATAAAAACATTTTTTTTTGGCTAACAAATAATATAATTTTAGTTGAAACTTATAGCTCAACCAACCTCTAATTTAACTCAGGGATACAGATCAATATTTTTTTTTCCAAGTATCAATATGATTATTCCATTGTGATTATTTTTATCCATTTAAAACTTTAATAATTATGAATCAGCAGTTGGAGGATGGTTTAAAATATCCCTTATGTCCCTTATCCTCCCTATTATAACTGACTTCCATAACCGCAGCTCTATTGAGAAATAATTATTAAGACCTTTTTGGATAAGAGCATTAGTTAATAACTCGTCAATACTTTTTTAATATTAAGAGTTTGATGCCATTTTTGACGTGAAACGGTCAACGTTGACGGTTAACGTTAGCACTTAACTCTTAATATTTAAAAACATAGGTTGTTCTGTCAATAACTGGTGTACTTATTATATACCCTTAGAGGAATTGCAAGGTTGATCAATACATTTATATAAACAAATCCTATAAAATGTTTACGGCATCACCTGTGATCTATGGTTGATGCGTTTACGACAATAATTCTAACTTTATATTCACATGCCTTTTACAATTGGTTTTATTCC
This sequence comes from Halyomorpha halys, assembly GCF_000696795.3. Classification (NCBI taxonomy): domain Eukaryota; kingdom Metazoa; phylum Arthropoda; class Insecta; order Hemiptera; family Pentatomidae; genus Halyomorpha; species Halyomorpha halys. The sequence goes on from NW_027104784.1 coordinate 155,108, forward strand.
CGCGTAAAGCTTGATATTCGTAAAAAGGGTCGTGTTGCTTTAGACCTTCTGTTTTTGTTTTGTTTTTTTACCGGAATCAAAGGATGATTGATACGGTGAACTCAAATATCCATATTTCTAATTTAATCTATCCATAAGTCTCCCTGAATTTAATTACTGATTGTGAAATGGTAGTGAAAAAATTCGTAAAAAAAGGGTGGAAATATAAATAATTTTCTTCAAAGATATCGACTCCAACTTGACCTTCTAATAAATATTTAAAAATATATATATGCAAGTAACTTTTTAAAGAAGAAACAGCAGTTCTGAGTTTGTTTTTGATTAAAGTTTTTTTTTTGTACCTTTGAGGTAAGTGATATAATTGGACGGTTCTAAATAATTTACGCTGAAAAAAATAATTCGATATTAAGGAATATTTTCTTCGTGGCGTAATATCTTGATTCGAATCATGGAATGTTCATAAATAGTTTTCTAATAAACAGGAATAGCTAATACGCTGGGGCATTCGGTGGAAGATTTAATACTCATTTAACCAGGAAATTCTTTGTCGCAGAATTTGACATATTTCTGGAATCGCGTAATGGCGTAAACCTTAGGTAATTGTTATTATTGTGTAAAGCATATCAAGGTTCACAGAAAAGGAATTTGACCTTATAGAATAGCCTGCTGATCACTCACATAAAATTTTATTCAATTTTGCATTTTTATTAGTAAAATAAATTGTTCCGAAATGCTTTTCAACTTTTAGGTATTTTTTATACTTTCATATTAAGCATTTAGTCGCTCACAGCTTACCACTCTTCTCTGGTCCTAGGTAAGTTCCTGAGTTGTTGGATATATATTAATATTTTTCAACACAGAGATGTTCTATTGTCCTTATTTCTTCCAGTAGTCTTCCATTCTAATTACATGTCCTAACCATTTTAATGGATGGGTATCCAGAAGCTCTTTCTATGCGGTGGCCTTGGGTTCTTTCTTTTTTGTCTCATTCTTGTTTCCCTACAATTATTTTAAGAAGATGCAATAATGCAGCCCGAAGTCTGTTTTAATTTGCGTGTTACTATACGAATTTCAGCACGAAGTAAGATTACAGGTAAGTACACGTAGTTGAAGACTTGAAGCATAATTTTTCTTCAAAACTCTCGCTTCTCAATTACATTATAGAATTCCTAACCATAACTGTACCGAGGTGAGTGAAGCCATGCCAGCTTCCATCTCTCCTTCAATAGAGTTTATGTGTATCCCTTTCTGGTCCTATCCTGCTAGAAGAATCTTAATTAAATGAATGCTTATCGGTATATCTTTCCTACGGGGCTTTTAATTTCAACCTGTCACTGCTCTGCTGAGGAATGAGAATTATATGATAAATTTTCTTCCAGGAAACGATTCATGTAATGTAAGACCTTTCACTGGCAAAATATCAGAATTAATTCTTTCTAATTATTTACCTTAAAGTGAGTCTTAGTTTTTCTCGAGATTGACTAGAAACGAGAACTTTTCTTATGTCAGTACGAAGTAGTTATTGTTTAAGTTTAAGATAGTAATTGACGGAATTTAATGATATTAGTTATGAATTAATAATTGGAATACACTTAAATAACAGAATTTCTTTTGTTATAGAAATAAGATCATCAGCTTATTTTTAATATGATTTGATATTAATCATGAAGTAAGTAACATTTTCTTTTTTAAGTATGATATTTATTTATATATTCTTAATCAATTTAGATAATTAATTATAACACAGCCTTATTCGGTTCTTTAGAAAATACTTTAACTACTTATCTGAACCTCGGAACCAGACGATTGTAAGTCCAAATATTACGATTTTCTGGTTACTACATCGTTGTATGTAAAATTTGTTTTTACATTTAACCATGACAATCTAAGACCGTTCAAAATTCGCCTTTGGTAATTTCTAAGGGCTGCAAGAATATAACTCCCAACTAACGATTGATCCTATATTGAGCAGTTTTTGTGCTAAAAAGTTGGCCTAAAATGACTTACGTTGGTCTGGTTCCTTTATTAGTCGTACATTTATTACAGCACGTTCTAGAAACACAGTTTTGCACGTTCGACTCCACGACTTTAATTTGTTACAAACAAAATCCACCTTGAAGGCGGTTAGGTTTAACTAGTCGAGTACCTTTTAGCTTTAAGTTGGTTTGAGTTAATCAAAGTAATTTCCACTTTAGCTTGGAGATAAATAATATTCAATTAGAGATAGAGTATAATAAAAAGCGCAAAGCTCACCTCTGAGATCGTGACATAAGATATTTAATTTTCTGGATCATTGCTCCGTAGTCGAGGAGTCCCTTTAATGAAATTTCTGTCAAATTATCTACAAGGAGCTGGAAATCCTCTTAGTCGCTGACCCAATTTCTTTTTTCCTATCTTCGGAAACATAGTATTATACATTAATTATATTATTATTAAAACTGGTAAATATGTGTTTAATTTTTTCTGAAATTTTTTGTTGAGTAACAAATTGTAAATACATTTAGAGATACAGAAAATCTTCATTTAAAAAATGTGTGCTGCCCAACTGTATTGGGTTGATAAATACACAAATAAGACAAAAATGTTTTTTTTAAAATTCTTATTTTGTATTCAGTAAATTTATAATATATAATAGTAATACATGATTTAGTTTATCTTTTTTTCCTTCGATATTTTTATTTTTTCATCCATTACTTCTTATTATTCTTTACTTTTTCCGATCATTTATCCATATATCTTATTATAATTTTCTCCCTTAACCCAATGCATCTTTCCTTTTTTCCCTCTTTATTTATATGAATTTACTTATTTAAAGAAGCGTCAATATTATATAATAAAATAGGTATAAGGCAGAAATAATTTTTTTTTCCTTAAAATATTAAATGTTACACAATCTTTAAAGATTTTTTTATTAATATGAATAAAACTCATAAAAAGGAACAAATAATTATTAGGATACAGTTGGAAGATACCAAAAACGCAGAGTTAATCTTTCTAAATACTAGAAAATCAGTCTAATTTTTATCCTGAGATAGCTGAATTGATGAAACATCGGCTGGTTAGTTATTAACTGGTATTTCAGAGACTAACTTCCTCGACTCAAATGATTTTCGATAACCGGTCAACGTCATACATTGTACGACGTACATTCAAACTTAATGAAAAATCGGTCAAGATCCATGGATTACGGTTTTTCTGAGTTGGCGGTCGTTGTAATAAAGTGTATTGTTAGGACGGATATTCCTAATGCATACTGATTAAGTATCAAATAGTTTATTTCACATTTAATCGGATGCAAGATTTCTCCAGGTTATATTCACGGTACTGCATGCTGCACACGCTGGAGCATATTTTCCAAGAATGTAGTCTTCTTTAGGCTTAAAAGATTTTAAGTTGAGGTTAAAAGAAATTTACCATCAGATTTCCCCCCAATTAAAGGTATTTACTTTATAAAAGCTGAATAGGCCTCAAGAGGATCTCCAGAAGCTAAACAAAATAAACAGTTATCTGCCACTGTTGGTCACAAAGCAGGAACTTAAGGTTTTCCCAACGTTTATTCTGACAAAAAACATTTTTCGGAAGATCCCAGTGTGTGCTTCTGAAGGTGAAAATGCATAAACATTCTTGCACGTTTGCATAATTGCAAAAAACATTTTTTTTTAAAATATTTCAACTGATCTTGCCAGAGGGAATTTCTTTTTTATAGATGGCTACTGTTCTAAATACTTATTAGTTATAATCAAATGAATTACTCTCTTTTTGTTCTATGCTTCTGTTTTAGTTTATACAGTCGGCTACTTCTTGTTTTGAAAACTATGGTTTTAAACTAATTGGATTCTATTAATACGGTTATAATTTTGCAACGATATTTAGAGATAAGATATTGGAATTCAATGGGAACAAGAGTCAAATCATAAGATTAAGATTTACAGTTTAATTAATTACTAAGAAAATTATTATCATTCAATAAATAAGAACCAGTTTGAAATGCATGTTAGCACACTGCATAGTTTTAATAAATGAATTAAGAGATTTTATCTGTTCAATTCACTTGATGACTCACCCTTTTCTGATAACAAGGTCGAGCGTACAATTATCTATATCACTTATCAAAAGTAATTAAGAGAAAATTGCTATGTTTTGAGGCCATTTTGTAAACATATTCTGTTATCAATTTACCACAATCAGGAATATTTTTTTTTTACCACACTTCGATACTAATTGAAGGGTTTGCTGCAAAAAGGAGGTAGCTCCATTTTTATAACACCCAACAGCGATAGAATGGAGCCACTTCCTTTTTCCAGGTAACCCCTTCAACTCTGGCATATGGGATGCGGCAGCAGCGGGGTAGTGCGCTGGGCATGCACGTGCCACAGCTGCTATTAATCAACTTTTTTATTTACCAATTTTAATTGTGGTCAAGCTCAGTGCTCAGATATGCCTTATTGATGGGGCTGCTCCTTCTCCTCTGCATCCGTCCGCTGGGTCCAACCCTCCTAGTCTCAGTCTGGGTCAATAGGGTATATACTAATACCCCAGTGAGGGGTCAAGTTTGAATTTCCTCCAGGCTGGATTCGAACCGGGACCGCTACAGGTTGCAAAGGTCAGCTTCCCGTAGTTCCGGTGGCTTGCCGATGTTGAGTGGTAGAGCCCTTCCTATTGTGAAAGGTGTGAGACCCACAAGCCATTTCCTTACGTAAATGAACTCCCTGAAGAAGTGATTATTCTCTTCTTCCATTACACGAAGAAGTCTGAGTCCAACTCGGTGAGGTCGAAGATCCCTTCTTTCTTGTCTTTTTTGACAATATAAGTATTTTTTTCTCATGACCCTTCTACTCTCCATTAGTAATTGTTTTCTAGATAGGATTTGAGACACCTCATCAAGAGATGTTCGGTACATGATAAGGGGGGAAGATTCCCTCTAATACTTTTTAGTATTATGATTTTCTTAACGTCGTAACGTCATAAGATCTCAAATTAAAAAAAAAGAATGGATTGTTCGCCTTTAAAAAATTCTACTAATTATTATTTTTTCTGAGCTCAAGTTTTATCCTTTTTCGTTATTTTATTTTACAAATAGAATGTTTAATTTAGTAAACAAGATGACGTTATGAAACTTTGAATAATATTTTTACCAAAATCTTTAGACAGTTTGTTCAATCTTCTCTTACAAAGAAATGTTTTGGAGGAGATACCTTTTTTCTTTTTTTTTAAACCCTCACCAGGTCATTTTAGACATACGGGATAGATCTTTGATGTAGGAATTTTAATTCAGTATTAAAATGCAAAACACAACTTATTTTGGCCATTTTCAGACTTATACTACTTCCCCTGCCCTCTCATGATTTTATTTGCAATCATACATTATTGTTTGAGTGGCATCAAGTTTTTATGTGAGGGTGAGACAATTTTTTTTGTTTCAGTGCCACCATTATTTTTTTTTTTTAGTATAAAAATTGTCAAAATATTTAGTTATTTTTTTAATTGTCCTAAAACGAGTTTTATATACAACTTGAGATCCTTCTAATAATGATCCTGCAATTAAAGTAAAACGGTGGGATTATTAGAAGGTTAGGGAATTTTTTAAAGTCTAAATTTTGATTTGCTATTACTTCATTCGTTCATCATAATTCTCCTACTTTTCTACTTGGTCTTATATGTTTTTATTATCTATTGTTATGATCCCTGCACTGAAACTATCTTATCGACATTTTCTTCCCGAGTAATAGAGAAACTTATCATGATTAAATAAAATAAGGGTGGCAGAAACATTGTGGATGTTGACATGGTGAGGCAGTGAACAATGGTTAAGGCTCAAACTGGGTCAAGCATTTGTCATAATCTGGTAGTCGGAAGGTCAGCCTTTAAGTCCCCCTGGGATTAGATTATAAATGGAAAATGAGTCTCCTGATCAACTCCTGTATTTTATACACCCTGTCAGGACTACAATATAAAGTATATCTTATATAAACTATATATGAGCCTTGTATACACATAGACATAAACGTGTACTACATTTATTTTAAGATATATAAATAGTATGGTTTACATGCATATATATCTGTTTATAAACATTAATTGGTACTGTATATATTGAATCACTGTGCAGCCGATTAACTTCTTAATCGAATTTTATCAATCGATATTAGATTTATTTAAAAATTTACAAAATAAACTGAATTGTATTACAAATTTAATGAAAATAATTATATATTATCATGCTCTGTAATTATTTTATATTATATAGCTTTTTTATTAGTTAGCGTTTCTATATGGAGAATTTGGAGGCGAACCATATTTGAATTACAGACACGTTTTTAGCTTATTATGGTCCGGGCACTTGAGGTATCGCAGCCCTCCAGATTATTTGTTGAACAAGTTTGGTGTATTAGCAACATTAAACAACGCACCGTTTAAAATTATTAATTAATTAATATATATTTCATAAGTGACAAAAAAAAAATCAAACTGTTACTAGAAAGACTTTTTTTTTGTTTATCAGAATAATAAGGAGTAACTTCTTCAAAGTTTTCAAAATACATCAGTTTCTGTGAATGGTGAGTTGCATTTTTTTTGACGTTGTTGCACTTCTCAGTTCATTTTACGTTAGTTATAATTTATTGCTCATATGAATTATGGGGTCCATAGATCCTGGGTTACTGTTTAAATCAACTTTGATTTACCTATACCACTAAATCCATGATGATATGATGATCCTTAGTTCTGTTCTTGAAACTAGGCCATAAACCAATTCAGAGAAACATTACTTAGTATTTATAAAGTTTCATTAATGTTTTTTTTAAATTATTTATTTAATGTAATTTACAACTGTAAAAAATAATACAATAGGTAAATATGTTGTATGTTTCATATACACTTGAAAATCTTGGGAAGGAACCACCCATCGGTGGTACTTCAAACATTAATTTAAATTAGAAGGTCCCGTGGCCATCTTCTTTTCAGACGCCTCGGAGGATTATCAGGGATTGTTAAAGATGAAAGATTAAGAATTAATGAGTTAGGATGGTTAAGGAGTTTGGAATGAAAAGACGCATATCTGTTTTGGGTTAAATATGCAACGAATGGGATGTTAAGGTCTTTGTGAATGAGTTTATTTCATTAATTTAAATACAAATTATGCCCTTGTAGAAGATCTAACAATCAAAAGGTCACAAATCTACCGAAATAAAAAGTTACCAGCAATTGGGTTTATCATCTTAAGAAATCTTTGATATTTGTCGAAATAAATTCCGAAAATGTTGATTTCTCGCTATAAAAAATAAAAAAAATGGATCTCGGAAACCGTTTAACGTAAACAACTAGGACTTAATTCGTTTCTACATTTATAAAAAAATGTTAATATTTGTTTTCGTACAGTTGGTAGCTTTGAAGATACAGAGCATTGAATGAAAAGTGACCTAAAAGTTTAGGTTATTTTAATCGAATTATTATTAACCGAAAAATCGTGCATTTTCTGTGAGTAAATGAATATGTTTTTATTACGATGGCTTTATAAAGGTAGGTGGTTATTGTTAACTCTTCTTCAAGAAAATGATTGAAATAGGTGAAAATTTGTGTTTGGTTTTTCTATCTGCGTATAGTGACTATACTGTTTCCAGAACAACAATTGTGCAAGGAGGAGATATGGCCAAGATCACGCTCTATAGCCAAGTCTCCAATTAAGATTATCCACTTTATCGAGGCCTATAAACCCAAGGAGGGATTCTCTAACCCGGAGGCGATCTACTACTGATATAATTGGGTCCGCAAGATTAAAACAGCCTTATTCGCTGTGGTTTCCTGCTCCTTACTTCCAATGGGATGCTCAGGAAAATGATTGTAAATGGATTTCCCCTTAATCATAGATTATAAATCTTTCATAATCTCCTAGGATCCGTTATAACGTGGGCTGACACTCTTTTGCTAGCTACTTCATTAAATCAATCATAACATGTGAATCGTTGCCTTATTTACACATAACAAAAATGTAATTATGTTAAAGAAAATTAATTGTTAATGTTTTCCATAGTGAACTATTTTGTAATCGACCTAGAAATAAATATTCAACCCCCTCAAAAATCGAGGTTTTAATTTTTAAGAAACGTTGAATCCAAAAATCAAATACAAAATTTTTTTCATCGATCAGAATTAAAACATTTTAAGTGTATCGGATTTAGTACCCCTTTAAAAATACTTCGTTGGTATTCACAAGGAAACCCACCTGCATCTTTTTAGATTTTCAAATTATTCGAAAACTATACGTCTCTCAGACATTTCAATTGCTATTTGAAAAGTAATCTATAAAGTAAACATTAAAAAAAATCTTAATCAGACTAATAATATCGAAGATAGAATTAATTTAAATCTTTATTCTGTATAAGAATAAGATGAGAGCATCCTCAATGATCCTCGGATCATATTAGCATAACTTTTTTTTTGTTAGGCTTCAGCATAACAGTTCCTACAACTTTTTTATTGATATAAATACTTAAATGGATATTTATGCAATTGCTTTTTTTTTTAACTCTGATCAAAAATCCTTATGAATCAGTGTACCCAAATGAAACTAGCCAAGTTTGTTTTATTTTAAATTTTGGTTGATAAATACATATATTTGTATATTTAAACTATTTCAGTTGAATAAAATAAAAAAAGAAGTAATAAATTACAATGCAACGATGAAGATGAAATTTCGAATTACAATCGAAGGTTCATACTTAATAAATTAGTATACAACAATATAACAAACTCTACCTTCAATAATCTAACATTAGGTTTGAATTTTTTCTTATTGGATTGATGTCGTTTTAAATTTCAGGCGCTTTTTAAATATTGCTCTATCTTGAAGTCTCTCCTTCTCGTTTTAAGTTAATATTTCAAAAGTGATAGAGGGCCGTCGCTCTCAAAGGATTGCCTTTTTTTTTCGTTCGTGTTCGGATTTAACTTTACACTCAACTTCAAGCTAAGTTTATAGCTTACTTTCTTTACGAGTGCTAATTTTTATTGTTTTTGAAATGCCGTAAGTAAGCGCCTCATTTAGTTCAAAGTTGAAATTGACCTGAACAATTGTAGTTATTATTATCAGCAACAATTATTAGTATTATTAGCAGTGGTAGGACGGTGCACCCAACAGCTACCAAATGGCCATCGTTGTGTATGTGTGAAATCTAATTAGAAAAAACAATTATTAAAACTGATTCAAAAATCGTTATCTGCAGCTATTGCTCAAACCATATTACGAGTATAAAGTTGGATTCTATTTTTATTTTTCTATCTGTTACACATATAAATTGTTTTTTTTTATCTTTACATGTTTTTTTATTTGCCCCTGTAAATGTACTTTACAACCAGCAAATGTTCCATCCAGGCATGAGAGAGATAGCACCCAGTGGTGCATCCTCCTGACGTTAAGTTAATTATTTTATTACACTTGGAAGCCCCGCATCCAACTTCTCTTCAGCCTATGCCGAGTTACGTCAGGATTGTCATGTGTTGCCATCTGTCATATAAATTTATTGAAATGTCCATGTAGCGTGTTGTGAAACCGTCTGTAAGTCATATGAATATTGTCTGTTACAGCCGTTTGTCTCGTTTGAAACGAGGAGTGGTGAGTTTGTTGCCAGTCTTAAAAATTGTGATTGAAATGTTTGTATTTTCTGAATCTGTGCCTTTTTAGCAGGTCAATAAATTTGGCAGGCTCAAGTCCATATGGGTTTTAGTAAATGATTGTATACGTTAAGTTTTTGTCTGAGAGATAATTTAGAACGTCTGTATATTATTGAATATAATTGTCTCAGTCGGAAATTTAGCGTTTTACATTTTTTCTTGACGGTATGTTTTTATTAAATTTGATTAATTGATGCCTCTTGACTAATTATGTTTTTTTCTCTCTTTCAGGTAAGATTTCACTTCTGATCCTAATATAATTCTTCTGGCTTAAGGTATGTATGTTTTCGTTATTACTTGTATAATAACGAATAGTGAATGGGACAATAGAGCAATCATGCCATGAGTCAAGAAATCAGACCTTCCAATCTGTTTAACACCCACAGTTTAATCAAAAACCTTTTTTAAAGCGTATTTAAAAATCTGATAGTCGCCTAAGTGTCTGTGTATTTTTCATTAATATTAAGAGGCATGGCAAACTAGAATAATGTTTTTCAGTTTTTCAAAGTACGAGTTATGACTAGAAAATTTTACTATCTATTAAATTAGTATAGGGAATCGAAAACGCAGTGTAAGAAAAGAAAAATGTGGAAAATCGTACAGTAAAATCCCAATATTTGTAAAATTGTTTATAGAACAAAGCTTGTAAAAATCAACTTCATTGTTTAGTCATCATTATGGGCGGAAGGTGAAGTGGGAATAAAAATAGTTAACAGTAACAATGGACTTTTTAAAAATAAATTAGCTTATTATAAAATGATTTTTCTTGGTGACCCGAGACCACTAATTAATACTATTCTAAGAAAATTTTCTAAAGAAAGTATCTCCTGTTTATGTTTTTTTAAGTCGAATTGGAACTTAGTGAAAAAATGCTCTGACTTTTATTTTTCAATTATAAATTATAAACTGAGCAGAGAAAAATAATATTATCATGCATATATTTGTTTGTTTCTGTTGGTGGTATACACTTCTTTGGCCCTACGCTGTACAACAGCACATGCTGGCAACAGTCTTGGGACCACAACGCGATACACGATAAAGTTATGCAGTTAAGTCATCAGTCCTATGCCCGGTCCGTAAGTTTCCTTCAATCAGCTGACGAGTCTCACAAACCTGGGGTTATCGTACATTGGAGGGTTGTGGGCGAAGCGTTTTGTTCCGGCATGAGTGATGGCCCATCTCGGCAAGTCGCCTATCCAAATGCTCACCACTCTCGACGTTGCTTTCTATTATTATCTATAACAAGCATCATAGCCCATCATCACCCTGGCACCATAGCATATATACATATATCTGTATAATATGAGAAATTTGGTTCCAGCAATCAATTTTATGCTATTAAAGTCATAGACGATTTTGATTTTAATATCATAATGATTAGCCTCAAAGAGAAAAAATACAGCAAAAATCAAAACTGTTCTATTTAGCGAATTTCGACATTAATATTATTGAATGTATTAAATATTAGTAATGATATCATGATGATGTGACATGATTTTATGACGATACTAGTCATATAATATGTTATTATTAATGATACTGAATATTATCATCTCCTGTAGATTGTGGTAATCACATAGCCATACTGAAACTAGTAGCAGAGATAGGAATAATGTAACTTATCGTTGATCATTTGGCTGATTATTAATTAGTTGTTTCGTGACATTATTATTTATTTATTATTATAGTTTGCTAATATTTATTAGTTTATTTATTATTATTTATATATGTAATGATATGTTCCTTTTTGATAGCTATCCACTATTGATTTGGGATATAAATTCATTTAAACACTCGTGTGTTACCTCGTTAACGTTTGGACGGTAAAAGCAGAAAGTGAATTCAAAATTGTTTACAAAGTTTCGAGGTCGAAATTGTTTTGCTGTTATTTGCCGCGCTATTAGATTTATTTGGCTGAGAGATTGTATTTACTCAACTCAGCCGTTGGTCGATTTTCGCTGCCAATAATCAGATGCCTACTCCAAGCCCAAGATAAACAGTGAGCATAGTCAGTGCTTTATCTGTTTAACTTCCAATGTTCCATTTCAGGTGGTGTTTAGTATTCAGCCATTTTTAACAATCTCTTCATTCAGTATTTTTAGTTTCCATAATTTTTATAACTAATAATAATCACCTGATAAACTGAGAACCCTCCTGTTCCACCAACAGAAGAGATTAAATAAGATAATTATATCTTTGTCCTCCAATACAGCTAAAGGCCATTCTACAAAGCACCAGGCTACGATTGTTTACAGGCAATATAATTAAAACAAAAAACTTCCTAGGATCGGTAATATCAACCGCCAATTCACCGCGAAGAAGGAGACTTCTAATCGCAGAGAAGCAGACCGATCTCAAATAATCCCTAGTATAACGGCCTCTCTGCTCGGATTACCATCAATGGAAGTAAGTGATTCACTCATGAACGAAACAACTGCAATGATTATAATAGATTGCACCGAGGCTCTTGACTCCGTGTCCCATGGTCATCGGTTCAAGCCACTGCTTGACAATGAAGTTATGGAGCAGCTGTATGCCTCTGAACGATCATTTCTGCAGCTAGCAGATTCGTTCGGTAATGGTATGTTAATGAAACTGTCGGAGCAAAGTAAAGCTAGTATCATTCATTCCGCGATGAAATAGCAATATAGTGTCTCACTAATATAGCAATATAGTGTCTCACTGATATAGCAATATAATGTCTCACTGATATAGCAATATAGTGTCTCACTGATATAGCAATATAGTGTATATAGCAATATAGTGTCTCACTGATATAGCAATATAGTGTTTCACTGATATAGCAATATAGTGTCTCACTGATATAGCAATATAGTGTCTCACTCAACGTAGAACGCCAGGGCAGGTGGATGAGACCTTTAAGATATCCACCAAGACACTGGAGAAACCAAATATTGCAGTAATCGCAAAAAGTTCGACTGTTTTATTATCTTCTTTTAAAGAACGCTTAAGTCTCAAGTATATGATATCTATAGAGTAGAAGGAAGCTAGAAAAGGACGGCAAGGAGTATAGTGTTCAAAAGGGGGGAGGGAGAGGTTGTGAGCAAGGTTATCTACAGGATTATAACCTATACTTCAAAACTACTTCCCCCTTTTACAATCCCACATTACATGTGGCTTAAAATAAAGTAAGGAATAGAAACATGCAGAAATAGAATAATTTCTAGAAACAGAACCTTTCAAAAAATTGAGTAAGGCTATGCAAATTAGAAACGACAAAACAATGAGTAAAACTTCTGGAAATAAAATAATGTATCAAACTTTTATAAATAATTATCATACAGTTTTATAGTTCAAGGGATAAAATATTAGCTTCAGCCAAATAATAATAATAATAATGATACAAATAAAATAGCCATTTCCTAAGTCAGTTCAAGCTGGAAAATATTTTATATTGTAATTGGTGATCAGAATTAAATGTAATAACAGGATCTCACTCAATCGGACCCGCACTGACGGGATTTTTAAGCTTCTCTAACGTTCTACTCTCCTATTACTATATATATATATATTTTTCTAGTAATGGCCAGCGTTGCTACACCCCCTTCGCTACCGTTTCAACTTGCGCCAAGAAATAAATTTAATTATATATATATTTAAGTTATTGAACGTAAAGTATTTTCACTTTAAAAAGGTGAAAAAATAAATTTTGGGGAAGCTATCTGACTGAAGTACTCTGCATTTTTTTTTTCATTCTTTAATCATTTAAAATCTTTTTTATTTTTTATTAAAGCACTCATGTTCAAGAGACTTTATACTATTACTACAAAGTAAACAATTATGCTTCAAGTAGTGTTATAAACTGTCTATAAATATATGTTAGGAACTCATGGTCTAGTTTTTCATTAAGTATGCCAGCTACCGAAGAGTAGACAGAAGAGCCCTTAGATCCTAATTAGACTACATATAATGTTGCTAAGTCTGTTTGATCTGCTTCTCTTCTCTTACAGTTATATTTTTTCCCCGGAAGGCCTATTAAAGTTCGCTAGGATGATTTTTAATTATAACCCCTCTTTGCCGTTCCTAACTCTTTTCAACTCTCATGAATATACATTTCTCTAACGTAGCCAATTTTTTTTTTTGGCGAGGTTTTTTTTCCGGTTTTTATTCACTTGATCCTTCTGATTCTGTGTATATATTTCAACCATTTCAAGTAGCGCTTTCAATCTCTGATGTTAAAAAAAGAAGGAAAGAAGCGGAATGAATTCTATTTATAATTTAATTTATATTCAACAGATGATATCTTCATTATGACTCTGAAATTAGATATGAAGCGAGATGTTCTCTATAAATAATTTTAACGGTACTTAGATCTTACTGATGGAACCCATCATTCATTTTAAGTATTCCATGTTATGTATATTAATGATGTTTTTCATTAATGAATGTGTGAAACCTACCTAATAATGTTATGAGGATAAGATGGTTCGGGGGTGCGGTCAGTAATGATACACAGAAAAGTAAAACTTATTTTATTTGTGCCGACGATTCTACCTGAATTTTAGGCCTTTATCAGGACTAAAAAAAAACAAAACAAGATGATCACTTTAATTCAAAGGAAAATAATAAAAAGCATGGGAATATATAAATCAGTCCATTAGGTAGGTGGTAGATCATACTAATGGAAAATAAAATATAATTTTATGAAGGTAAGAACTATATAAAACAAATAATAACAGAAGTTATTAAAAATCAGACAGAGAAAATTTAAACAATAAAAAATTGAAATTAACATATGAAAATATGTAAGTAATGATTAAAAATATATAAAGTGAAAAAAATGGAGATTAACATAGTGAAATGTGCTAAAGAAAACGATATGATACAATGGACAAGAAATAAAATGAAGTATATGCTACAATGGCAAAGGAGAACAGTAACACTAAAAGATGACCGGAAGAGTGAATAAGGAAGAAACAAAGAGATGTGTGTGGTTGGGAAGAAGGAAGAAAAATTTGTAATAAACAGGAAAACTTTCTGAATTTTTTTTTAAACTTTCCGTGAACGGTCAGTAAGGATCTCATCTTCTAGTAAAATGAAGGAATACAAGTCATAACGTACAAAAATTAAGTTAAACCAAACGAAAATAGTTGACAGCATATATAACTAAACATGGAAGGACTGTTTAGAATAAATAATAATAAAGTGGAGAAATGAAACTAAAGGCTTATTGAATAAACTATATAGTTACTAAGGAGGAATAAATAACAATGAAACCAAAGGTCTGAAAATTGTTGATTTAAGATTTGTAATAATTTTTGTTTTAGTTTTCTCGGAATTAACGTCCTTATATCGTTTTCTTCCTTCAGCCATGATGAAAGCCTGAAATAAGGATTGAAACGTCGACTCAAATAAAATAAGTTTTACTTTTTTGTGTATCATTACAATACCGCATCACTGACAATCATCTCCCCATATTGAATCTACTGTCAACAATTAACACCGTATTACTAATAAAGTTATATCGCATATTAAAAAGTGTATTTACATAAAACTTTGTAATAACGTGATCGCATTCTATTTGTTTTCATATATTCCATTTTTCATTATTTCTCCGTAAACTAAAATTAAACCGTAAAGTTTTAATTTTTATTTTCTCGTGTATTTACATGGTTTATATTTTTCATTTATCATATAAACTTTATCCTTGGAAAACTAGAGCTTCTCCGATGTTAGCAATTAGTTTATCACTATAGTTGAATTAGTGATTCGAGTAAATCCATAAGTTAAAGGGGCCAAATAATTTTATTTATTTTTTTATATTTCAAAAATTTAGTAACTAAACATTACAGGTTTTTTTTTTTTTCATACCCTCCTGTAAATATTTTAGTGGGTATTTGGTATGTACATATAGGAGGTATGCTATATGTATAGCTGGGTGTGAAGGATACCTTGGATTGCCTTTTGGCATTATAAGGTTAGGTGAGGGGTCCAACGAAGGTTGTAACTTGGTTGGCTTACGCTAGTGGATTATTGGAACATTACAGCTAGTAAATGTGATTTTAATTATTTTACAATGAATTGATATAGGCTTGTTGAGAATCTAGATGGTGGTAGAATTCCTATTAGTACAAGAGCCGGAAAGAAATAAAGTCAGTTATCTCACCCCAAATTTTGATTAATTTGTGCCAACACTCAAAATAAAGGAAAATTAACCTACTATAAAGTAGTTTATGACACTTATCTTCGTAGGGGTAGTAGTTTTTATGGTATTCACATATGAATATAAATTTGGCAAATCAAAATTTGTCCGAACAACTATAAATCAATTTATATTAGCAAATTTCATGAAAACTATTACTCCTACGAAGATAAACATCATAAACTACTTTATATCTCATTAAACTAGCTTTAATTTGAGTGCTAATAGACATCTGTACGTCAAATAGTTTTTGAGATATAGAATTTTCAAAATAAATTCACTATCTTTCGGTATGTCCCATACAACATTTTTATGAAATGTTGCTTTTTAAAAAGCTATGTCTCGAGAACTATTTAACGTAAATAACTCTTTTAGGGCTCGTGTTTTAGCAAATTTGCTCATCTTTAAATGACGTTCTCTTAGGTTTTCTTGTGTTGTTCCTACTTTTTAAGATATAGAGCTCCGAATGAAAAATTAAATTTTTTTATCGCTTTCAAACAGCCGCCCTACCTATTCTTGGTATACTCATCAATTTTGACTATTAATTATACATAGTTTTCATCAAAGTAATCAAAAATTGGGGTGAGATAATTGCCTTTTTTCTCCTCTTGGGCTCTTGTACTATATATCATTCTTTAATTTGAAGGTCTCGGGCCATATTCTTTTCAGACGTCTGAGAGGATAATCGGTAATTGAAGAGGAAGCGTGGTTAAAAACAAGTCGTATTGGTTAGTTAGGGAGTTAATGATGAAAGGATTGATATGTGATTCCAGCCAAATTGGCAATGTATCATTGATTCGGTTGATTAGTGGCAAATCTGTTAAAAACATATATAGATATTATAGAGGGACCACAGTTAAGAATAAATCCCTGTCAACGGTCATATCTTTGAAATAAACGTTCTATTCAATGAAAGTAGATATATGGAACATTTAGATCATTATGAATGAATTTATTTGTGACAAAGTTAGTAGCAGAACAATGGGAAATATCTGATTTTAATTAAAATGTTTAATTTTTTTTTTATTTCCCCACTAGGGCTTTGAACAGCGCAATGTGGTCTTCTTACAGATGATATGTATGAGAGGTACCAGCTGGGGTTTTTTAACTTAAAATAATTTCTTTTGTCGGCATGAAAAAGGTACCGCCGGACCTAGGCAAGTAATGTACAAAGACATATAGATAACAAAGGGTAGGTACCCTCTGGAAACCATTAACCGTCTAGGCAGAACCATTATCGTGCGGCAGTTTAGACATTAGAAAGTACAAAGAAATAGCCGCCGTAATGGATAACAAATAAACACCC
>NW_027104784.1:173787-174317 GCF_000696795.3 Halyomorpha halys
AATGAATTGTTCTTTTCGAGGTCGGTAAGGGTTATACATCTGGGAATTTCTGAATTTTCTCTTATTATAACTCCAGTAGGCACTAGCTTTCGGGGTCCACCATATAAGTTTAAAGTTAAAATTCTTAGAAGGAAAATGGATAATAAACGAACGCGGGCTGCGAAAGCATCGGGAAGGAGTGAGAAAAGTGGTTTAGATAATGAACAGCAAGAAGCAGAAGCTGTCCATGATGTACAGGAAGCAGCAAATTCGGAGCCAGTTGAGAAAACGGAGGACACAATTCAAGAAACAGCGCCTGCACAGAGAGAGAATAATACAGGAGGAACCTGTAACGGGCAACAGGCAGCGGAAAACATTTGTGACCCAGTGATGGCCTTCTTACAAACCATAAATAAATCTATAAATGACTTAAAGAAAGAATCCTTTGAAAAAATGGACGAAGCGGCAAAAAAGTATGAAGAGAAAATAACAAGTGTTGCTGCGGATCTTCATAGAAAAATCGATGAAATAGAACTTGGCTGCCAGGAACA
>NW_027104784.1:179672-188612 GCF_000696795.3 Halyomorpha halys
ACATAATGCAAATATATAATATAAATACATAATATAAATATATAAATACAGATACATATATTACATTAATATATGAATAAATTTCAATATAATACCTGTACGGGGAACCCCCAATCGGGCTTAGAAACCCCGAGCCCCGTACACGGCACAGACAATATTGGTTGTGAGAGCACAAGTAGACAAGAGAGGGCAACCATTAATCCTTTTCGGCCGGTCACCAATCCAAATGGCGACAACACTCGACTTTGCTTAACTTTCATCACTTATTGGTTGAAATAGCCTCCTGTGCGTTATATGGGAGCGAGAGACCTCAGCGAGAGACCCGGGTTCGAATCTGGCCGTGACAGATGATTATTCATGAGTCCAACTAGCCCCATAACGTAGGTAATCTTAATTGAAAAATCTCGCGGTCCAGCGTGATTCTGACCAAATCACCTCTCACTCACTTCTTTCACGGGTTGTAGCAATACAGATTTATTTATTATATGATATATACAGTAATTTATAATTTATAAAGTAACTTATAGTTTCTTTGTAAATTTTAACAATAAATGTAAACATTAGTTTTTAAAATAAAAATATTACTTGCAGATTTCATTTACGTATTAGAATGACTGAAAAATGAATTGTTGTTCGCCCAGTACTCTGTTATTTATTTAGGCTTTACATTTTTCAAAATCCTTTGTCCTCCTGACATTTCAGTGTAAGGGTACGAATTGGTAATTAAACAGTTGACAAGAATCGCAGGTGGTCACATCCGGATGGATTAGGGAAAACCGGTAGCCACAATTCCCCTGAGGCCCTGCTGGAATTTTCCACATTTTTCACCTGTCCGCTATGTCCCTGGAAAAACTCGAGTATTCCCATGGGACATCAGTCATCGTAGTGGGGTGGTAAGCTTATCGGTTGTGGTATACCAGTTTGTGTTATACACAGATTCGAATAATCTAAAATTTAAATATATCAGCAAACTACCTGGATTTGTATGAATATGAGGATTTGCGATATTTAGTTATTATATTTACAGTTATTTGGTTTAAGGAAAAAAAAACAATTTAATAGAGATTATATCATAATTATGCTAATGACAAAGTATAAGGAGGTATTAAAATCAAAATTAAAAAAAAAAACACTATGTTAATTTAATCAGTGAAATGCAGTGATTAGGTACAACTAACAGAATAATTCTAGTGGACCTAATGTCTGCACAATCCTAATATCTATAACAATCCAGAGACACTGCATCGAATGGTGCATTTAGAACAACCGACAGGCAGAGGATTCTGGACTGAGCGTATATCAGAAGGATACCGAAAATGGGAAGAATAACAGGTTGACGTTGCTGTGTTGTCCATTGGAGAAGGTCACTAACATTGACTGCTGATGCTAGTTGAAAAACATTGCATCTCAGCTTTGTTTCATAGTTGTATAAAAAATGATTTAATTGGGTCATTAATGCTTAAAAACTATGAAAAAAAGGTCGAGAGGATGGAGAAAAAGAAAAGGACTCCTAGAAGGGATTCCTCTAATTCCAACTCAGCGCGAATAGAATTGTAAAACCCTCTAACTAAATTTGGATGTAGGTATCAACCCCCTGAAAAACGGCATGAAAAAGGTAGTAGGGGGGGGGGGAAGCCAAAGTTAAAACCTCTTATAAACTTCTTTTCACACACCAACTCAATATACTTATTGAGTATATTTTCAACACTAGCTCAGTATAGATGTACTCAAAACATCAGAACTGCTGGTATTCCCCAAAAGTAATTTCTCGTACACCAATCCATTCAAATTGTTCACTCCCTAGTCAACTTTAGAGGGGTTGAATAGGTGGATAAGACCTTAAAATTAAGCATACCTATCAGAAAATTTTGAAACCTTTAAAATCCAATTCTGGGGGTTATGAAATAGATATAATTCATCCATCTCTCATCCCATTCCGATGACCTCTCATAGAGTGGTAAAGTTTTTCTTGGAAAATAGCACTATAAAAATGAAAAAAATAAATAATATATATTTATAGTTTATATATTTCAAATAAATTATGAAGCAGGTGTTGCATCTTGAATTTCCCTTTTTGTTTCATTACGAAGTTTTATTGAAAATTCAGTACTCATAGATAAGTGTATATGAAAACAGAAGGTGACTATTTTGATAAAATTCATAAATTTTTATTATAAAGTAAAAAATATGGTAAAATATGATACTTCAAGAAAACGACGTAGTACGATAAGACTTCCAAAAAAGTTAAGAATCTCTCTGAGCGATAAGCTGAAAGGAGAAAGTATTAGACTTGATTAAAGTATGTTTCTGTATTCCTTTTGTGGTATAGTTTACTCAGGAATGTAACACGTTCTATAAATCAATTACATTACTGATCCAATCTCGAGAATTTCCGCAGGAATTTCCCACAAGGGGAACTATAAGCCACTCCGCTTACTCAGTTCAAATATCCCTGGTCCTATCCTTAAGGATGTATTGCCCAGCTGTGTACAACCGCAGGATTCCTGTTGAGGCATGTATATCCTCCAACTTATCATGAATTTCCAAATCTCTCCTCCCCTTCCTGTTATTTCGGGTATAGATGTTATTACACATTCAAAGCATTGCTAAATTTGTTCGAATTTCTGAGACATATAAGATACATATTATGAAATGAAAACTTTGTTCACGATGGTGAAAAGAATTTAAAGACAACCAATCAATGTTTTTTTTTTATTTCACCGTTTAAAATGCTATATTTATTTATTTGCTCTAATAGGCTCCACTGTACTTGGCCGTTAATATTTGAGATTGTTCATCATGCCGTGTTGATGGTAGGGGCTTTTGGGCGTAAAACCCTGAGGTCATCGACGCCCACGTATCTCACTTAATAATTCTATTTCAAGATTTGAAATTCTTTAATTGCTAAATAAGTTTGAATAATTACTTATTTTAGAATTTTTTAATACATATGACAAACTTTTAGGTTTAGATCTTATTCAAAAGATTATTCCTTTTTAAGAAAATTAAAACCATTTCTATGTTTTTTGGTCATCATTCAGGGCATCCGAAACACTCGGTCCCACTCCCAATCTACTTAAGTTCATGGAATAGAAATGACATTCTTCAAATATGTGACTGACTGTAATTACACTATTGCAGTATTGACATTTTTGCGGTGGTTGCTTATTGATCAGGTATGCATGAGTTAAATTTGTATGACCTATTCTCAATCTGGCTATAGCTACCTCCTCCCTGCGATTGGAACGGTTTGATGTGGTCCAGGGTTTAATAGTTTTTAATTTGCTTGGCGGGCTTTCATTCCACATGGCTTGCCAACTAGCTAATATTTCATTTTTCATCGGGATACTTATTTCTTGGGTTGTCAGAATGGGAGCGCTCCGACCTGGAAGGGCAAGTGCTTTTCATGCCGTGTTTATTGTTTACTATGGTACATAGTAATAATATTAAATTGTTCACCTAATTTATGACTCAACCTGCCCCAAAGCTGTTCTACAGTTACTTGTAATCTCTCGTGATTGACGCGATAGTCGTGTAAGTCAGTGATCCCCAAAATGGGTGCCGCGACACCCTGGTGTGCTCCAATGCTACGAAAGAAATGCCGCAAGCGTATGCTACGTTCTAAAAATATATATATTTTTTTAAATTATTATCTTTATTGGAATTGACAATTCCGAACTTGGAAACTACCCATTGGTAGAACTTTTACTTGCAGCATTACATACGCCGCACAGCGGTGGGAAGCTGCCCTTTTTGTGCAAAAACCTCGAAATTGTTTAAATTATCGTGAATTCCTATGTAATTCAGTGTGCTAAATTCAACAGAATGCTGCAACAATGTAAATCATAATTTTTCCATTATTAATAAATAAAATGTTATTTTGACATATAGTATTTAATTTGATTATTGTTTTCACTTTTTTGTTAAACCTTCCAAGAAGGCCCCTGAATTCATACGTCAATGAAACTTACGTTCATATGAACACTTTTATTGGAAAATAGTCTTACCACAAAAGTCAATATAATTCATTTTTTGTGTTCAAGGAATTTTTATGAACAAATTTTTCTATTATTAAAGAGGAAAGATGAAAGGGTCTCGGCTTCTCCCATTTGAATCGGATCCCTCTTTTTTCTTTGTTCCTTCCTTAGTTATTCATAATTTATTTTTAATATTTTGGATTTATCTATTATTTATCATGGCTAACATTGTGAATTGTTTATTTTTTTTTTAATAAACAAAATTTAATTTACTGTAGAGGTAGTTTAAAGTAAGATTTTTCGAAAACCGCATTTATAAAACAGAGAAAACTGAAAATTAAAATAGCAAATATACAGTAAATTCCAGCATTTACTTTGCACTGCTTTTCTTCTTTTTCTATATATTTCTATATATACTAAGGATAATTGTACTGCTTTTTTTTTAGCCTCTGGTTTAAGCCTGTTACTTCGGATCATTGAAATAACAATAGCATCAGTTGAAAACCCTAATTGCTACAGTTTAATCAACAAAACGCAACACAAACAGATAAACCCTTACAGTTAACGCAAACGCTGATATGCAACTATACATCAGTACTAAAGCATATTTTTCGAACTGCTGTATATATTATGTAATATTCTATAGAACAAAACTAAAACAGCCTTATTTCAAGTTTAAACACTTGCAGTTAGATACTCTGCCAATAACATATCGCGAAATGTTTAAAATTCATCAAATAGAAACTGAAAATAGGGTCGTTTTCTTAATTAGTTAGTTTTTAAGTAGTATATAGAATAAATTTTAAATAGCTTCATATCAGACATGAATCAAAACATAAAAAATGTTAACATAGCCTCGATACTTCGGGTGGAACTCCACATCTTTTATTCCACAATCATTGATATTTATTTGCAGGCAGAGCTCGGTGCTGAAGTCGTTTGTCACTATCAACTTTGTTAGTGTCTAGCTTTTTGTGTAACTCTATTTTATGTAGGACTCTCAGTCTAATGCATTAGAGTCCATATTTATCAAAGCCTCTGTAGCAGTAAAAGTTATTGAGAAAAAAACATAAATGGTTTATTTGATAAACAAAATAAAAAGTTTTAAAATTAAATGGCAATTATTTTGTTTGGAAATTATTGAATAAAACACTACTTATTTTTTACTTTTATTGTTACCAACTTGTGTTGTATTCCAGTTTAATATTTTTTATGATGGTGTTAAAATCCGACTACAGATCCGTACCCTACTCTAATCATCATTCTTGTGCCGACGCCATGCTATCATCTTCAGCCACCATTTATATAATTAAAATTAAGATATTTGTCACATTAAAATCAAATGATAAAGACATGGAGCTTTGTTTTATGATTTTCCAATACCTTACTATTTCATTTAAGCCTTTGGATTAATCAAATGAATTTGGATGTTAATAGGATTCGACAATACGGTTTGTTTGAAACAATAAATATCTCCAAACTTCCGGATTTAAGAGATCCAGTTAATATTAAACAATCGTAAATATTTTATATTGCTTTTTGTACTGTGAATCAGCTTTAATTAATAAAGGTCAGTAAATAAATAGCAGTAATTATCCCCATATTGTTTGCACCGTTGAAGGTTCTCTAAGTGCTAAATTTTCCATAATCCAAATTTCATTTTTTCTACTTTCTAGATGTTCTTGATTTTTAAAAAATAATGCCCTTTTTTAATGAAACTTTAGGGATATTTAAGCGTTACTAATTCACCCAAGTAAGCCTTAAAATTGGGTTGATGGTTTTTTTCGGTAGCTAATGATTCGTATGTGTTGAAAGTTTAAACAACAACAAAATTGAGTTGACATGGTTTCATTGTTTCTGCGATATTTAAAACGATTACCATAAATTAGGATTTTTTCGAATAATAATTAAACATTCATAGATATAATTTTCGTAACTTCAGTGCTCTATAAATTATATATTTACTAGTTGTAACTGGTGACGCGTTGCTATGACGGTCTGATTAGAGAGAGAGAAATGCTTTATTCATTCATGCTGCTCGAATATCGGGTTGCTACATTACACTGGATGCTAATCAATCCGTGATCGGACATATATAAATTACATATTTTTACATGATACAATAAAAAAGAAAGAACACATTTTTTCCCCACAGTTTTCTATTACAATCAATCCCAGTCAACACACTAAATACAAATATTTCAATTCATTCCTTTTCTATTTCCCCTTTTTGTCCCTTCCATTTCATAATTTCTATTTCACTTGATCGACAAATTCACTCTCCCGAATTCTTCCTAAAAGAAATAAATATTTTTTTAAATATAAATATAATTTTTAAGTTCTTTAATAAGTTTAATTTCACATTGCTTGTGGGTTTACAATTTTTTTTTCCTTCAGCTGTGTATACAAAGAAATTGTCTATATTGATAGATATATCCACAATTATTTTTATGATTTGGTTACGTAAATTGTCATGCTCCTGGATATATTATTTCCATTGTAACAGACTAATAATTTTTTTTTTTTGTACAAAATATTCTTCTTACATGAGCTTTTTATTATTAATTTTTTTTAAAAATCACACATGAGTTCCAAAATACGCTAAAATGAATCTGACTTTTTCCCCTAATAAAATGGAAGCATCTTTTGGCTTTTGTAATTTTTAATAAATGTAAAATCATTTAATGCATTCAGCAATACGTTTGAAAATATTTACTTTATTTTAAACAACTACTTATTCGTTATAAGAGCATTAAATGGTTGTAGTATGGATGGAAAGAGCAGGTATTAAACTTTCCAACCGCTGTAGTTACAAATGATTTAGTTAAATACAGAAGAGTTATGAACGGTTATTTGAACAATTACGGCGGTAGAAAAAAATCACATTAAATGATTTTAATTTTGAATTTTTTTCATATATGGTACATAAGGGTTTCATACATCACTAAAATCGAATATGATTTGTTATTACAACAAAAAAATGTCGTACTATATTTGAAACCTTTTTAAGGTTTTTATATTTTTTTTTTAATATAAAATCATTTAATACACTCAGAAATATTTTTCATATTTTTTAGAAATTTATATAATCGTTTTGAAAAGAAGTGTTCTGATTCATGCGTCCATAAAGTTTAATTTTGTTCATAACGTTTTTCTACGGGATAAATTTAGGATTTCTAAGTAGTTAAGAACCTTCTCAGGACGAAACCAATCATTTAGAATAAAACGACTAGTAAATCGGTTAAGAATGGATAAGTAACAAACGAACATTACATTTTAATTTATATAGAATGTTTCGATTTAAATATTTTCGAATTTAATTTTGTGTTTTCATTGAATATTTTCCAAAGCTTGTAATAATAGATATCGATACAATTAAATTTGTAAGTATTTCTTTCTTAATTTTATTTTTACTCCAAAAAATCGATTACCAATTTAACACTGATAGATATTATTAACTCATATATAACAAATAAACTCATTAGTCTATTTTTATATATTTATCTTTATTCTTAGTAATTAATTTCTTCTTCTTCTATCATTCTTAATTTTCATATTACTATCATTCCATATAGTTTCAGTATTCTTGTAATTTATCTTTTCATATAATAAACTTTATTTATTAACTAATTTTTGAAAATTATTACTTTCTATCATTTCTATTTAAACCTGTAATCTAATATAAATAAATAACAATTATAATAAGTAATAAAATAAAAACAATTGTAATAATTTTTAAAAAAATCAATATTAATAGTATTATTAGTTTAATATAATTATCTGTTGCAGTATATAATGATCCTAAACGTAAATTAAAAGCTGTATACTATTTTAGTGATAACTGAGAATATAGAAGCAGTAACGAGTTTCAATGGCACGGTCTATCTCTCCATTATCTTTTCATTTCACTAAGGAAATATCCATATATCTTTCTTAGTACTGATATCTAACACTTTATGAAAGGGTCTTGACCTGATAACTTGTATAAGTTTGTTTGTATCTCAGCTTCCAGGATGAAAAAGAGGAAATTGAACCTCTGAATTTAGGTTTAGATAGAGAATAACGGAATATAAACATTCGTGAAGGAAATTTTTCATTTCATTCATACCGGAAAATCCTCCTCTTCTAAAAAGAAAAATAATATATAATGGCTTTATACCTGTCGCTGATAAAACAAACTTTTAATTACTTGACCAGTTTCCAAGTTATATCGATTATAGGCTGGGATGTCATTTACTGTGAACAAATATTTAAGCAGAACTTCAAACATTCACTTTTTTATTTTCATATTATTTAACAACAATAATACTATCTTTACACTATCATAACTTAATCAGATGAATAAATGTTTTTAATTAAAGGCCATTATGCCCAAGTCTTTCATATCTAAAACAAATATGCCTACCAATTAATGTCACATTTTTTTCGGCCAAGGCTCCCATTGGAGTCCTATACTTCCTAACCATAGTTGGGGATCAAATTTTTTATTTTGCGGGACCACCACTCAATGAAAAAAGTTAACACTCCAGGACGGATTCGAGGTAAGGATTATGTTGTTAATAATTTCCTTAATATACTTTATGTTTACTTATATTGAAGCTTTTTTTAGAAAAAAAATATGTAATATTAACATTTATAATTTTCATTTTATATATATTATAGGTTTCTCATTTTATTTTATTAATTTTTAATAACAACTTAAGACTTTATAACGTTGATAAAAATTGTGATATCTCGTAAGCCTGGAAAAAGTTTGAAGCATTTTAAACAAAATAAAAGTTAATGTTTTAATTGAGAGAAATCTTGAAAGAATTTAGAAAAAAAGTTATACAGACATTATACTCTTAACTGCCGGGTCTCAGTTCGAATCCGGCTATATGCGATACTTATTTACTATGTTATATAAGTCATGGACAGACTTTTAGACCCTCCAGTCTCTTAGAAGTGGGTACCCTTAATATAT
>NW_027104784.1:195483-210154 GCF_000696795.3 Halyomorpha halys
TTTGAAAAATATAAATATATATATTTGGCGCAGCACTGACGGGCAATACAGAGGTGTAGCTGCAGTTTGATTAATAAAATTTAGAAAACAATTGATTGTTTTTTTGCACTTGTTTCAACAGAAAGTTGTTATCCCTCTTCTGCTTTTCCTCTGCCTCGTGGCCTTCCAGGAGCCGATCCTCATCACCCAGGTTAAAGTTGGCTTGGCCTATTGAACAATTTTAGTCGTACACATAATTCGGGTTTGTCTCAGCTGTTAAGCACTTAGTTCCTTAAAGGCGGTGCAAACAACTATTATATGTTCAGCAGTTCCTGGCATGCCACATTAAGGGCATAGCGGGTCGACATCATGGCAATCAATTTTGGCTCAGAAACCCCTATACCCCGTTTGTAATTGGGAGATCCGGTAGCTTGGGAGAACCCACTTTACTTTTAATCGTCCCCGTACGGTGGGAAAGTACTTCCTCTTCCTCTTCCAAGATATCTCTATCCGAGCTAAAGAACCAACTTAGACTGGCTCGTAACTGCAGCGGCGCAGGCTCGAATCCGGCTAGGTGCCGACTTATATTTCTGTGTTAGTCCCTCGAAATGAGTACCGGACTCCCCACCGTGGATGGAATAGAGTGATACACTCTAGATAATGCTCCCCTCTACCTATCGTATGTTAGAAATGACGATATAAAATAAAGATCCCACTTTCTATCGTATCCTTCTGGGCAAGGTATTTTCAATTTTCTCTAGATCCTCCAATTCTTGTCCGAATATTTTCTGGCAGACTTATTGAGTCTTCTTTCATGTATGTATTTTTTAACATGTATTCTTGCAGAATGAGGTCGAGAGGCAGCTCCAGTTAAAACTGCTCCGCCTTATAAGACACACTCCGGGAAGCTTTTGTGACTCATAGGAGAGGCCTCCGCTGAATCGTCATCAACCTGCTTTTCTGCCGGCTATGATGCCCGGGAGTCCAGAATTATATTTTCGGCCAAGATCGTAATGTCCTTAATGTTTACACCCAAGCCTTCTAAAAAGCTCCTGGTTCTATTTGGAATCGTTCCGCGAGATTCTAATCGGATGTCACTCACGGTAAACTCTCTCTCTCCGTAGGTCTCGTGGAATTTATCTTTTTGAAAAGGGAAATATTTTTCATTGATTTATTTTTTCTTTTATTTCGCTTCCCACTCAACCCGCCTGATCGAGGTCATCTTTTTCGAATCACACCGTTCAATCCAAGACCAGAGTATCTCTGGTCTTAGGGAACACAACTATATCCGTTGGCGTCAATTCAGTAGACCAGGTCAAAGTAGGTGTACTCCTTTCCTTAAAGAGCTTTATCAATTCATGTTTGACACTATGGTGCCGGCGTGTTATAAAGAAGGAATTGATAGGGTACTCTCCAAGTGCAAGGACTTTGCGACAATCTATTTGCGCTGAAATTGATACTGCACAATTTCTACACTAACACCCAATTTTCCTTTTTTTTTTTCTTTTTTTTTTTATTTATTCAAGTGTTTCGACCACTCGGGCCATTTATACTTGATTTACAAATTCGATTACAATTGGCATGTTCACACAGTTGAAATACAAATGCAGTTGAAATTACAAAGTGAGAAATTTACAATCACAATTACCATTACATGTTAACAATTACAATTTACACTTCACAAATTTATCACTGTTGTGGAGTCTTCCCTGATCATTTCCTGTACACATGAAGAGAATCGGTGAGACTCCAGAGCACCCCAGTAAGAATGTGCCCAACAGCGAGATCACTTCAGCAGCAGCGACACATCGGTACATCCGAAGACGGGTTAATACATCTCTGTAGCAGATTCATATTTCCGGCCGGATTTGATTAAATTTTATGGTAGAGCTTGGAATGATATAGAAACTTAAAAAGTCTATATATGGTATGTTTGTTATCCTGCAAGATGGAATGGAGATCATCAGGTATATTATATAAAGATTTGAGGGAGTTATAAGCTCGGCATTCTATCCTTTTCCAATTATCCTTAAACATTGGGGTTGACCTAGCCATAGAATTTTATACCATGGATACCATCAGGGTCAAGGAAAATACGTTTGCGCTAATGACAGCCACTGATTGTTGATTCTTTTCATCCACAGCGGTAAGATTGAATGAATAAGATTGTGTAAACTACCGTTCTTGTTTTTTAAAATTTAATTGTATATTTTAGAGAATATGATTTGGTTATAAATATATGATGGTAACGGTGTTGTTTTAATTTGTCTCGGTTATTTGGCTATCTTTGAAAAAATAACGACCTTTGACACGTAAGTTCTATGGAGATATATTTTTCAAACGGTAATATAACTTGATATGGTCATGAAATCCGATCGTCCTCGATAGAAAACTGAAAAACTTAATTAAGATAGTTTCTACCATGTATGTATATTGTATGTAAAATAAAGTCTCAGGAATGTTTTTGGCTGAGCTAGACATTTTTATCACTAAAAGCTGAGCTAGTAATCCTCACTGGGCTGCTGTCTAATTAATTTATTGAAATATACATTAAGTTTTTATTAAGTGTTAATGAATCCCTGTCAGTGCACTGTTTGCCAAAATAATCGAAGAACAAAGGGAGAGAGAATTAGCTATTAGCGGGACCTGGCGGGCTTAATGTGATATAGTTGCTCCAAGAATAGGCCAATGGGTGACAATGGCCGCGGTAGCTGGGGTATTGTTCTTCCGTTAGGGCTAGCACTCGCTGTTTCCACTATTGTTGGCTATGGCATCTTCTCCTACGTCTTCGATGGATCATCGGGTATATTCTCGTCCTATTAGTTCTACTTTGTGAATTTGATCTGAAATATAGAAAATAATATATTTGTAATAAGAAAATTACGATTTGGTAGTGTTCTTGTTAGTCCTTAGGGACAGCTATAGAAATAAGCCCAAAGGCTGTCTGTAGTAAAGTGGATGAAATCATTTGTTTCTGATAAATCCAGTCTTTAAAGATATTATCAGAATTGATTAACAGTTTATTATTGCTGGCTAAGGGTGCTATGGACTGTATGATGAGAATAAAATAAATTAAACATTATAAATTTAAAATTAAGTCTCTAATTCTTGATAATATGCAGTAAAAAAAGGAATATATGGTATTATGACAGAATAGAGTACAATGTTGTTTAGTATTGGTTAGTCAAATATCGACCATCGGTTGTATGAAATTTATAATTTTTACAATTACAATTACAATTTGTAATATGGCCGACGAAGTCATTTAAGATTGTGTTAGGGTCTCCTAGTGATTTTTTATGAAATTTTTTATAGTGCCTAAGCATGTGTTCGTCAAGAGTTGCTATGTAATGTGGTTAGATTGGATATATATGATAAGTTCTCTGCGAAATATGGATTGAAGATCTTACTTCTGTTCGACTTCTTCTCACTATCTCCGCTAGTCTTTGGTTTAATATTTAAAAAAAAAAAATAATAATATGTTTCTGTCCCTGTGGACTTTCTTCTCCCTGGAGTTCAGTACTCCTAATAGTTACGTCGCTTGCCCAAAGATGGCAGCAGCCTATTGCTTTTGATGTGCTGATTAATGAATAAAATAAGTACATTTGTACTGCTACAAGCCATGGGTTGATGGGTCAAGGGTAAAATATTTTGTAAGGAAGTATTGTTACTAGGCCGACGGTTGTTCAAGGAAGTAATTTAGTCAGAATTGCTCTCGACCGCCAGATTTTTACTCAATTAAGGGCTTTTGCGGGGGGTGATCCCCACTTTATGAGGCTGAGTGATGCCCGGATAGTTTCCAACCCCACAGGGTTGACTCACGGCTATATTAAGAATATAAATAATTATCTGCCATAGCAGGATTCGAACCCGGGTCCTTTGAGTTGATAGTACAGTGTCTTAATACTGTGCTACCTCGCTCTCCTAATTAATAAATAATAATTTATAATTGTTTTACTTTAATTATCTTCCATAGAAATGGAAATTGTTCGATTATACTACAATTATTTTGGTTTTGTTTTTGTTAATGTTTCATTTTTTTTTAAACAGTATATGGAAATTATTATAACCACTGAATGGGATGTAATGACATTGGATATGATATGAGAGACCGCAGTCCCCATGGGTAGGGGACCTTCTCCTCCGGCTAACGTGTTACTGATATTGATTGTTAGTAGAGAAGATCCCTCCCTTATCCCTCCACGGGCGTTACCTAGCATATCTCATGGGACCATGTCATTATCCTTAAAGTTTTAGCCGGAAATATTTGAAGTTTGTTCAACTATAAATATTTTCTTGTTTCCATGGCATTTACGACAAATTTCAGTTTTGGCTTATTACTTACAGTATATTACAGTTTGACTTAGGTTTATATGATATAAAGATACCTATAATTAATTCTTCAACTAGATTTTAAAATAGTTTCCCAATGGGTTGTTTTATTTACTGGCTTAATCTTGTAGGTGGTAAATGAATGTTGTGTTATGTGCGTACCGAGGGACGTGACAGCCGTGCGGGTTGGGGGCGCAGGTCCCAGTGCGCTAGGTTCGGAACATTGTGGGTTCGATTCCCACCTGGGGCAGTTAAACATTGACTTTTCGGCGGTCCCGAAGAATGAATCTTGACACTCCCACTTTGGTTAGTACCCGGGGGCAAACTAGGGAGCCGCCAGGGGTTGGCAGAAAGGACCACTAGGCCCACTTCCCGGACTTGTTCCTCCCACCAAATACCAGTACCAGTATGTAGGAATCGCACATTTTTACTTTAATAGTTTTCCATAACCCCTCATACTTAGATCATTGTCAATGATTTTTGAGAACAAATGTCACAATAGTTTTAGATAAATATTTACATACTAAAATAATAATAATAATGTAATATTATTTTCATTATTGAAGGAGTAAGTGGATGAAGGAGCTATGTAATATTTTTTTATGTTTTGAATCTTTAGTGTGAATAAAGGGGTTAGGTGTCTATCTAGCTAGTGTGAGGTACTTTACCCTCAAAATCCAATTAATAACTGAAATACCTAAATATAGAAAGGGCTATGTACACTTCAAAACATAACAAGCTCCAACAAAAAATACTGAACCTTGTTTTCTCAAAATTTAATATTTCTAACATAATCCATTCATCTATTTACCCCTTCAATTAATGAACTATGTAATTTAATACTCGTATTATTATGAATCGGGTAATTAAATTATTCAAATATACTTACATAAAATTATCAATAGTGTATCAAAGGATAAAAAAAAATAAGGCCTAGACTGTTTCGAAATCTCTAAACTAGAACAGCCCTGATGAAGCTCTACAAAATGGGACGAAACGTTGGCAAATTAATAGTTGTAAATTATTTGTTTTCTTTTTACCGCACCCCTGACCATTTTCTTCATAATTTGAAATGATACGGTAAATTATTTATACATATATATAAATTCTTTTATTAGCATGTATAGTATTTTCATATTTTTTTTTTTAGTTGTTATTATTTCCGTTTTCAATTATTGTCTTATATTTGTTTGTAATTTTTGTTTATTTATACTTTTCACCATCTTTATTTTAATTTTATTTAATTTACTTTGTTAATTTTTATATACATTTTCACATATTTTAAATCATATTTAGCCACACCTTAGTTTTCTTTTATTTCATGCTATGTATTCTCTTACTTTGTCACATTATTTTAGTTGTTAGCTTTGATAAAACCTTGCAAAATGGGACGAAATGTTGGCTCACAAGAAATAGGTTAACTAATATTTGAGTTTTTTTTTTTTTTTTTTTTTTTTTACCAAAACCATCTTCCTTTTATTTCATATTACAGACGATCAATGAACGGTTTTCCAATTTGTTTTTTCTTTTTCAATGAAGATAAAAAATATTTCATCCTTCATGGTCCTATCTTTTTTTGTAAATCGAATTTAACTGTCATATTTTACTTTCTTTTTTTTTTTTTTTTTTTTTTTTAAATTGCTCGAATCGTTTTGTGCTTGTATGCGGAATGAATGCCCCTGTGACTGTTGGAGCCGAGCAGACACAGCCGAGAACATTCCCTCAGCCATGAATGAGACCTGCAGCAAGGAGACAGGAGTGGGAGAGGAGCGGTAGTGGGGTGCCACTTCAGTCTGTGCTGTGTCCTGTGCCTCGTAGGATGCCATGATCTGTATCCGCAGCTCTACCAGCTTCTTGTACCCCTTCGGTGAGTCTTCACGGAGACTTTAACGCTCTGTATCCTCAAGAGATTGGTGTGCTTAGTGAGAGTGTGTGTATTTCTTGGTCTGAGTGCTTGGTGTATGTTTCCTTCGGTTGTTAATAGCTCATTTATCGTGAAATTTGTGCATTCTTACTTATCGCAAGGACGTTGCATGAAGAATTTAACCAGTATTAAGTGCATTTATGTAATAATCGTTATTGAAAGAAATTTATAATACCATTAAGTAATATAATAATATTACTATTAAACTTCTTTTTTTTTTTTTTAAACCACTGCATATAAACTTTGTTATCTTGGTTAAAATGAAATATATTTGAAAACAAAATTGGTATAGCTTCATTTTTATAGATGTTATGTAAAAATTTACCCTAAAACGGATTATGGTCTAAGTCTTAACTAGAAAAATAATTAAGTAAAATTGTAAATCGGATATTTTTTCTCAATCTTGGTAGGTTACTTGGAATCTCTTTCAAAATTATTTTAACGTTAATTTTACACTTTCACAAATGTGTTTCTTGTCCCGAAAGTGCTAGATAAGGATTGAAATGGTTGATTTTTGTTCATATCGATTCTTAAGATATTTTCGAGGTTTGATCATTCAACAAAATTATCGCCTATGTCATCCTATGATAGTTGATATAATATTCCGGCGGATATATTGCTGGTGTCAAAGTTTTGTGTGTTATTCCAACCAGCCTGAAGATATTTTCGATATCATTTTTAATGTTCAATGTACTATCTAATTTGAATTCCTAATAAAAATAAATATTCAGTCCCTTGTTGAATTTATAAATAAGGGTATTCCTTCTGTAAAAAACAATTGTCTGTCGTCTTTATTTCAATATACTTTTTCTTTAATAATTCAATAGTAGGTCACACAAGTTTTACCAGTAATTTATTTTAATTTTAACTACTTACCCTTTTTTTATGTTACCTAAATAATTAAAATAAGATTAGTCCTTCAATTATTGATGGTATAGTAATAATTTTATTATATCTAAAAGGAACAAGTGTTCCGTGAGGACAGTTGAAGTTTGGTCCGTTATCAGTCACAGCCTGTAAACATTCTTCGGCCAGAGTACCCGTTATCATTTCAACTTGAGTTCTATTAGATTTAAAACCTTTTAAAAGTTTAGCTTAAAAAAATAAAAATAAATTTTTGATTGCCCTATTATCCTAAAATTATTATTTTTCTTCTTTATAGTATTGTGGTTATGTAATTAATATAAAACTATTTACTCTGTGTATAACGTGTGGAATGTATTTTAAGTTGCAAAGAAGTTAAAATGTGTAACTAAAACTATTAAAGTTCTTTCACGGAAACAGAAATACCAAATTTTTTAATAAACTTAATTTAGTTGAAAGAACCTCGAAATTTTAAACATTTTTATTCACTTTCTCCTTTCTACAGGATGTAATTGGATCGGCGGGCCACAGGAGGTTTTTACATCTTACCTGCTACTTAGAATTTCATATATACCATGGTCCGATTTCAAATAGAAAAGGAAGAAATTAAAATTTTTTTTTTGTTCTGGAAGAGATTACTCATAATCTAGTCAAGTTCATTAAGTTCTAATTCCACCATCGTTAAGTAGGTAAAATAGTTCAAGATTTGATAATTTTCTCCGAAATGGTTTTAAAGATTCAGATTAAACTATGGTATTAATGTACAATGCAACGATATTTGACATCAGTTAAGTCTTATTCTCATTGAAATTATCTGGTAGGTCATGAATGACGAATTTTCAAAATGACTTCCTTTAATATTCCTTTAGTTTTGTTGATTCTAAATAATCAACTGTCTCTTGGAGTTTATTTATTTATTTTGTTTTAACTGTTTCAACCACTAGGGTTATTTACACATTAATAATTTGAACTTTTGAAAGTGTGAAAAAGTTTTTGATGTTGTGGGATTTTCTCTCAATAATTTATGTAGGTTAGTAAGTGGATTTGAGTTTTTTTATGGATTTTTTTCTAATGATATGTAGTCTAAAAAGGATTTCGAAATAATTTAAGCAACCGAACTACAATTTAGCATAATATTTATTTTGTTTTTCAATTTCTCAATTTTATTAACCTATTATGATTCTTTTTAGATATTACTACATACAAAAAAATATATATACATTATTAGAACACTTTGAATAATACCCATTGCCATTTTTATTGCAAATAAATGCATTATTAATCTCATTTAACATTTTACAAATTTGGTATTTTGAGTCACTGTCAAGGAATTATGATGACTCTTCTGTCCATTCATATCTCGAGTACTGTTCTTTGGACTCGTGAATAGCGGTGAATAAATATAAACTATGCATCACTCTCAATTGCAAGTTGTTCTTCCTATTTAATAGAAGCATGATGATTATGGTTGTAATTATTATTTTACAATAATAACGATGTGCAATACGCTAAAATTTTCTATATTTGTAAGGTTCAAATAAGTTGTTATTAGCCACCAATTGGCCCGTTGTTTTTCGATGAATAAACTGTCTACGTCTAATGTTTATATCCTTTCGTGTTGTAATCAGTGTCCCCTGCGGCTTATATAACAGAAAATAAATTCTCTGCCAAAACCGGTCTCTGAACTGGGCTCATTATTTTCCGAGCCGGTCAGTACATGCACGACTGTAGTATCTGCTATTCAGGGGTTACTTGAGTCGTCCTCAACATTTTTTACCTGTGGGCACATTTATAGGTTATCTACAAGGTGGCGAGTACTAATGTAATTTTTTGTTGTTTCAGATAAGTTTTGATAAAAAAGTAATGTCATATAAAAGGACCTTAAGTGATGGCAGATACTAACACTTATCGCGTTAAATCTAATAGGTATACGGTACTTCTACGTTAGTGAATGTTATCGTGGCAGTAACTTTCGTGCCGTGTACACCATGGTAGTTGCTGCGACCATTGATGTCGTAGCTGACGCCGAGTAAAAACGGACTTTAACGCGACTGGATCTGAAGTGCCGTAACACGTAATGATACTTATAAAGCTATGAATAGTAAGACAGAACTGTCACGATACTGCAGTTATAAATCTGGCTTCACTCCCCCAATATGTAGTATCATCTACCAAGCTATACCTGTCTGCACTTTCATGCTATCATCCAGTTTATCTTATAGTAGTGCTCGCTGGTCCGTTACTCTAAAAGGTTTTTATATCCTATTCTTTTTGAAACGTTTTAAAATAAACATAATTTAAGTAATGTTTTATTCTAAGAGATTTTTCATTTAAAGTTTCAATAATTTTTATTGAGTAATCTTTTTTAATAAACTTGGATCCTAAGCAATAAAAGCATTAACCTGCTAGACAAGTTTGAAAGAGTAATTCTGAGGATAATCTTAGGGCCAGTACGGGAGAATGGTAATTGGCGAAGAAGGAAAAATGGTGAACTTTTTGGGCTCTATTAGGAATGGAGCATCTCCTCGTACATAACGATACAGATGCTTAAATGGCTTGGCCATGTAATGAGGATGAGCGAGGAAAGAGTGGCTCATAAACTGTACAGTTACGTTCCGGATGGTGTGCGGCAACGTGGTAGGCCGAAGGGCCGATGGAGGGATGCTGTGAGGCGGGATCTGCGACAACTGAGGATCCCAATTACCCTTACAGATAGAGAGAGATGGTTGGTGACCGTTGAGCAGGCCAAGGGTAGCCTCATGCGTCTGTTGTGCCAGTAAAAGAGGAAGAAGAATCTTTTTTAATGAAACCAACTCCAAGGGCCTCTTTCATAATGAAAGCTAATAGTATTAGTTGATAGTACTAGTGTAGAAACTAATGTGACAATAATACTAATACTTATTTTTTTGATGATAGGGATGAATATTAGTGATATTACAGGAATTAAAAAGCAATAAACTACAAGTTACTTTTGTACAAGTCTGTGTAATTGAATTAAGATAAATCTACAAGACTAATAGTATTAGTTTGTACTTTATTATGAAACAAGTCCCAGATGTGCAGAATCGAGAACGGAAGTACTTCCTACAATTACAGGAGCGATCTGGGATCAGAATCTTAACATATGGAGAAGAACTAACAGTGAGCTGCTTGCAGAGACTGGTCACTCAATATCTCACTAATGAAGCCAAGGACGTGGAGAAGAAGAATACATTTGGCTCAAAGCAATCCATCAGGACGACTCTACATACAAATGAATGTCAGTAAAGTTTTCAAGAGACCACGTGGGAGGCCAAAAACCAGATGGATAGACAGATTCGAAAGAGCTGCAAGCAGCAAACTGGAGAGCAGTAGCTCAAGTTAGGTGTGGAGAAGGCTGGTTCGGGCGGCCAAAGTTCTTCAAGTTCTCAAAATATTCTTCCATTACAGTTATCCGTTAATTTTAAATATAAAACTTATGCAGTAACTGTTATTGTGAAATTTAATGAAAACAATTATTAACGGTTTTAGATCCTACTGGTACAGATAATCTTCGGCACACTTGCGTACTTCCTGAGGTCCCTTTCTTTACATATAGAATTTTCATATCTTCAATTTGATTTTTGCCACCTCTTGGCTTTATCTTGTTCTCAATTGATACGGCCTGACGCTGACTGCAAGGAGAAAGAACTCGAGTTTATGTCATCGTGCATGTAATCATATGCACTTGGACATTTTCTTCTCTCGTAACACTGTTTGTAAAGAAGTAAGAATAAAATAAAGTTACAAGGTAGAGAGGTATATAATTTGCTCCAAGACAAATAGAAGAGACAGATCTTATCATGATTCCAGTCCCCTATCTCAGAACTGTGAAGAGGCAGCCAAGAGTAACTGAGTTAGGAAGGCTGACCCATTTGCCACCTGTTTCGAGTGAGCAAACATCACCTATCTGAAAAACATCTATTTCACAGCCGGCTTTCCACTCCAGTTTATAATGGCACCTTCTGTAATAGCCTTAGTCCCTTTTTCTGCTTGAGTTTCATTTATATATCAACACCGGTGTACGAAGCCATAAAGTATTTTACAACAGCCAATTGAAGTATAAGCTTATCCCAGCAGAGGGTATAAAATACAATACTTCCCTCATTAATTAAAAGAAGAAATTGTATATGACGCTTCGAAGTACGGACAGAAATGAAAACTATAAATAATTGTAGTATGTTGTGATTTGATGGAAGTAGAAAAAAACAAAAACAGGATTTTTTTTGTAAAATAAGACAACATATATAATATTATAATAAAAATACATTATAGTATAATAGTAACACTAACTAGTATAGTAGTAAACAACTACGTTGATTTGTTACTAACATATTTCTTAAATGCAATTTGTCAAAAATTCATCTACAATGAATGATTTTATTTACTACTTTAGGTAATACATTAATTTTTCAATAAGAACAACCAATGTTTTTTACTAAGTACCGTAAAAGGAAACGAAATTGTGCCAGATTTTTAGGGCTTTTTATTGACACATTTTTTATTTTATTTATCAACATTCTTGGGTGAATGTTAGTGGAGTCAGATTTATATATATTTTGATGTGCAAAGGTAAAGTTTTTTGTTTATTTCAATCTCATAACTTTTTCTTCTTTAGAATTGACATGGATTCGGTAATTGTACACTCTTACACTTCTTGAATTTTGATTTAATTAAAAAAAAAAATATTATTCAGAAAAATCATCAAGATGTATTGGGTACGCTCAGCCAAATCTAAAATTGCAAAACTCCAAAAAAAAGTACCATATTTCTAGCTTCTGGGTAGCAGTTTTTTTTCTTTTTTCTTCTGTGGCAAATATAAAAGGCCCCACCTGCCATAATTTCTCCTCTTTTATTGTATATTTCTAATGCTTTAGGTAAACATATTTTAACTTCGAATTAAGTATTATTGCACTTTATTTCTTTTCATTTATCACACTTGTTATATTAAGTCGTATATATCATATATATTTTGAAACAATAAAAATGAAAAATAAATGAATCTTTTTAAATTAGAAAGCTGATGAGAATTGTGCCCATTTGTCTTATTGGATTTTTCCTTTAGTTAATGTAGAGTTCAAATTAATCGTTTTACTTCACCTGTAAAGTTGAGGGTTTAATTATTGAGAAATCTACTCCTACTAAGATTAAATTTTGAGACTATGATAATAAAATATGATAGTAATTAAACTGTGTTTATTTATTAAAACAGACGATCCCGTGATAATAAGAAAAATGATAGAAGGAAGAAACGAATAGAAATTATTCAATATAATAAAGTTATAATAATATTTTAAACTATATGCCTTTATTGTAATATAGCCGACTCCCCTTGAGTACATACTACCTTTTACTTTTCAAGGCGTTCTCTAGCCCGCAAGGTGTAACTTTTAGTTTGCTTACATAACCTAGTTACATTCTCAAAAATGTTTCTCTGATTAAAATAATACATTCTATCAATTTACTTTATGTAACGTTACGGGATATTGATTATGTTAATTGATTTTCTTTATCGCATGCTCCAGTTATCACATGCGAGTGGATTTGTTGCTTGTAACTTTCTATTTCATGTTAACTTTCTGACATCATTCGTAAAATATTATTTTACGAGTAGTAACTTTCTTAAATTATTAGGTGTAGCTGCCTCCATAAATGTTATAATTTTAAACATTATTCGGCCATTTAAAGGTTATGTCAATTAATTATATTTAATTCACTAGTCGTTGATTTATTTGTTAATTAGTCTGTTATTAAATGATCTAGAAGCTTGTTTCTAATTACTAATTTAAAAAAAAATAGTTTTTACTTTTGTATTATTAAATAATTCCATTATTTAACACTAATATGTGTTCATTCTCAACCAATATGCAAATCTGTACCAGGACAATATCCAAAAATCAGTTTTGGTTTTTTTTTTAATTTTGAATTTATGGTATAAACCTCTTTTATAACCAACTAGCAATGCTGGGGAATTTAAGGATAAATATAGATTAATTGAAAGCTTGTTAGCAATTGTTGTATTTGCCGTTTAAAATTAAAAATGTATTAAATGTTCAGCATTTGCAATCTTAGTTATTATAAATCAAACCAAAGCAAATCATTTTTAAGCATTTTGCGCTTACAGAAAATAAAGGTACACAGCTCAAAGTTTCATTTGTAGGAATGTTAAACGGTTGGAATTGCAACCTCCTAAAGTGCAGTCAGTTCTCAAGTATCAAGTTAACCAAACGACTAGGTTAATGAAACAGACACTCGAAGGATATGGTGAAGGGATCACTGATTTCAAACAATTTTTCCTTGGTGATTTTACTTGCATTATAGTACTGGATAGATTTTATTTAATAACCTCATGTACCAGACTTAATTAAAACAATTAGAACCGTGAACTTGGAATAAAATGTTTGAAAAGTTTTTATTTATTTAAAACTCCTTTATATTTTACCCTTATTGAGTTTAAATTGTGTTGATATGGGTTGGAAGAGCAGACGTTCAGCTTTCCAACGGTCATAGTAACATAGGACTTAGATAGTGCAGAGGAGTTATTGAGATTATATGAGCAAGAGACATCATCAGGGGAAAAAAACAAAAAAATCAATTTTGAAAATATCTAATTTTTAATATCTTTGCAAAATGCCATTTAAGAATTTCATAAGACGCTAAAAATCAAAATGACTTTTTTTTCTTTAAATTTTGTTGGCCTACTTTCTTTAAGCTTCTTTAGATATTTATAATTTTTATAGGTATTAAATCATTTAATAGAATAAGTGATATTTTTTTCTTATTATTCAGAAAGAAACAAAGCGATTGGTATATAATAAATAACCTTTAAAAAGATCCATACTTTCTGGGCTGCGCGCCTATAATGTTTAATGTTGTACATAAATTTTATTCCACTAAATAAAGTGAGAATTTTAGAAGCTTTAAACCTTCCAATAGCAATGTTTCGTTCTGTGGCACATTTTTTAAATAAACCAGTATTTACATCGGTCCAGTAGTTACTGAATGCAAAAACTGTCATATTTCATTACTAGCATTGGTCCAATAGGTTTATGTAGGCAATTAACTATCTTTTTTTTTTCCTACCTTCCAAAACAAATAAAACAAACAAATTACAAATTATTATGTACATATGCCGGCAATTGAAAACATCTTGTTTTCCCAGTATAGCATTGTAAGATAGATTGCCGTATCCGCTGAAGGCGGTGTTGTCGGTGATGACATGTGTTTGCTTGAATAATATAAAAAAGAATATAAAAAAAAAAAAAAACTATCTTTCAAATGAGCTTTAATGTTATAATGAACATTTAAAAAAAAAAAACGAGAACTGTCTAGATTCTCCAATTTTTTTTAAAATACAGGTAAAATTTTAATAGCCTGTACTACGTAAACAGTAATCTGAATTAATTGTTTTTTGTATTGCAAGAAATTTAATCACCATTCAAATTACACTATTAAAACGAATATGATTTCTTTTTCTTATAAAACAAATGTTGGGCTTAGGGTTTTATATCACATATATTACATATTTAATATATAATTGCAATATATTTTTTT
>NW_027104784.1:210365-235958 GCF_000696795.3 Halyomorpha halys
TTCATTTATATCTAATTTGTGGTCGAAGGTAAATTTTTATTTATTTATTTTTTTTTTAAGAATTTTCAGAAAGAGATTCTGTTCAAATATTTTGCCAAGTTGAAAATGGTCGAATTCCATATTCGTGACGATGCGATAGCAGAAATGGTTTCATGCTCTATCTTTGTGACATTGAGGTTGACACCTGTCTTCAGATGCAGTTCCCATTTCAGAACATAGGGAAGTGTTTATCGATCCTCTAGTTAAAATGTTTATTAAATTTTCTCATATTTTATATTTTCAAAATAAATAATAAATGTCACCAGATAATTTAAGATTATAAAAAAGTAGTTTTACATAATTATGGACTTACGAATTCTAAGACATGAGATGTTATTAAAATGCCTATAAAGGTTTTTTAAAGGTAGATATTTTGTCAATAATAACAACAATTAAATTTTTTTTTAGTATTCTTCATTTATTCTGGTACTGTTCACTTTAGAATAATATTACAGGCGTCCAAATTAGTCTTAGAGTAAAAAAAAACAAAATTTCAAAAATGAAAATGAAATCATAATACATCATAAAATATAATTAAAATAATAAATTTGAAAAGAAAAAAATAAACAACAATAATTAACAGAATATATAAAATAATAATACAGCTAATAAAATAACCATATATCATATCATTGATCATAAGGTGACTAACTTTTAATAAAATAAAATGAAAAAGAATCAAATACAAGTGAACTGAAAACAAAAAGGTAATTACTGTTTATATACATATGCATTTAAATATATGTTTAAACCAAAATAAGAAACATCAATTGTAGAAAATAAATAAACCAACTAAAATAGAGAAAAAAACATCCTCTGACAAATCACAAATTTTAAGGTATATTCTAATAAAAGGAAAACGAATGAAGTAGATGATATATACAAAAGTATCCGATAGTATTTATGTTAAATATTATCTCTCTATCTATTTACATTTTTTATTGGAACTTTTAAGTGTTATTCTTCGGGAATTGAGTTGTTGAAGATGCGGGATTGTTGTTTGGAAGGGTATT
Organism: Halyomorpha halys; assembly: GCF_000696795.3. NCBI lineage: Eukaryota > Metazoa > Arthropoda > Insecta > Hemiptera > Pentatomidae > Halyomorpha > Halyomorpha halys. Next base: position 211,418 of record NW_027104784.1, read on the forward strand.
AGAGCAAAAAATAAAGGCGTGAGTAAAATTCCTAAAAATCTGCGGTTCAATGAGCAGCTACATATAAATTTTAAATTTAAATATAAAATATTTTGTACAATTATTTATACCTCTAGAGTGATTTGTTTTATTACAATTTACCGTTTTTTATGATCATTGGCATATTAAACATTGTATTGGTGATCTCTTCCAGATTCCAAATTATTTGAAAATTTTATAAAGTATACAACTTACAAAAAAAAAAGTAGTTTCATCCCTAGTTACGTTTTTAAGCATGTTTGGGTTGTACTGATTTCGAAACATTGAGGAAGAATAATAAATTATTTTACAAAAAGATGTTTTATCAAGTAATGTTATTTTTATTGTTCTACTTTTTTCACAAATTAGAGCAGTTAGAGAGAGAGAAATACTTTATTTATCTATGCTGCCTAAATACATCAGGTTGCTATCTCACACAGCATACTTATCAATCCGTAATCGGACATATATAAATTACACATACATGGTATAATCAGAAAAAAAGAGATACAATAATAAGATATAATAAACAATTGTTTTTCCCCTGCTGTTTCCTTTTACAATCCATTTCGGTCTGTACAACAAATACAAATGTTTCAATTCATTCCTATTTTTCCTTCTCATTTCTGCTCCTCCAATTTTACCCTTTCACAATTTTTTAATTCACCCGATCAACAAATTCGCTCTCCGGAATTCACCCTCCTAGATCCTCTTCAGTGATCCGCTAAACAAATTCAATATTAGACGGTAATGTGAGATCAGACCATCATTCATAGTCACAGCAGTAGATCAGTTTACCAATAACAAACAAATAGATACATTTTACGAGAATAAGACTAACACATAGATTAAAAGGAAAATATGATAAAAAACCGGTTACAGGAAACACTTGAATGGATAAATAAGTTTCAAAAAACAATAGTACTAATAAAATAAAATAATTTAATGAATAAATACGTTAAAACATACAAATAGAGAGGTCGACATATTGATATAAATAAAACAAAGAATGAAGATGAAGAAAAGATGATGCTCTTAACTTTCTACTCTATAAATGTTAATAGAATTCTATCAATGGTTAGAATCTCCATAATGCCATTGTAATATGAGTTACATAAAATTTACTAGTTGTGTTGTTATTTAATACCGCTGTAAATTTCAATAAATAAATTTTAAAACATAAAACTCTCTTGGGTACAATTTAATATTTGTTGATTGATGCTATGGGACGCTGCTAACCATTGGGGATCAATGTACTGACCTGCCTTAAGCATAATCAGGTTGTGACGACAGCTCCAGACTACGACCTTATTCTCACAGTGGTGGCTCCTGTTGACGAAACTGCTTACTCCTGTTCTATAAATATCTATTACTAAGTGTTCTTCTAATCGATAATGACGTATTCATATATTTAGGTTGCCTCAGGCAATTCCGATCTTCTATGCCTCAGAGTTGTTGTAAAGTTATAATCAATCAGAAAATTACGAAATAAATTACAGACTAGTTTTGCACTTTACAAAACATTTTGAAATAAACCTAAACATTTTATTTTTCACAGTAGATTAAAGAAACTATCAAGATTAGTTTAAGTGATAATTTGCTATTAATCCTCCGTGTGTTTAATATTTAACCTATTTCAGTCATTTTCGGTATTAGCTTTTACTGACACAACTAGACTTCAGGGTCAATCACTTCGGCAAGGCTGGGCAGAATTCCTAAATAAGCGTGCTCAAAATATGCCAATAAAAATCGTCAAAGTTATCTAATATTGAAAAGTTATTTTCACGTATGAATAATAAAATATTATTATTTTATTTTTTGATTATTTATTTATTTTTATGTTTTGTAATTTATCGAGAAGGCAAATGTTGATGTTTGCAAAGAATTTAAAGGCAATGTTGATGTTTGCCTATGCGTACTGACGTTCAACCTCAAATATTTTTCTAATACCATCATTTTATATAAGAGATAATAGTATTAATTAAGATATTAAAAATAAATTGATCATTGAAAGAGTTGTTAAGTATCATAATAATAAAAAAGTTTAGAGTTGTCAAATATAATAATATATCTTGGTTTTTTAAAGCAATAAAATATTTCAGGAATGTGAATATTAATTGCCTACATCCTTAATCCATAACGAAAGTACTAATGCGCCGAAACTGACAATTTGCTAATTTGGTCAAAGGCTATATTTTTTTCTAATCTATTAAAGATTAGTCCATTTAAGAAATGTCAGACAAATTTTAATGGGATGTCTTCAATTTTATTTACAAACATTCACACATGAGAAGTTCTTGATCAAAAGTCAACATATCTTCTTTCGAAAATTATTATTAAAAAAGCAATATGCAAGCATCTCATGAAGATAAGTTATTTTTTATATCAAATCTCGATCTGTGACACCTGTCTTTGTTTTAAGTAAAATGAACAACTTTTAGCTGTAAGCTTTTTTAAAAAAAGAAATTACTTTTGAGAAATGTATATATTATTTTTGATAGAAAACTTCTAATATTATAAAGTATCAATTCAGCCATTACTGCATTAAGAGTTCGATACTGTAAGATATAATTTAATCTAGTTCTGGACGAAATAAAGCGATGTCAGAAATGAATAAAAATGAACGGCGTTTAATTATCGAAATTTGTCAGAGAGAGCTCTGTAGTCACATAAATTCTGAATCTCACTGATTTTCCAATGGACCCTTCACGTGATTTTGATTAAATATTTTTTTCTGTTTTTCATTATAAAATAAAACATTTACAACATAATAATATCCATTTTTATTATTACTTAAATTTTCTATTCTACAATATTAATTAAAATTTGAACAAAAATCTGAATCGTAAAATCCAAAATAGCTAGCTGCCTGTACATGTAAAGAAAAACTTGTAAGAATACAATATTGTTTTATTCTTCTATCAGAACAGATAAGACTAGATCGAATAGCCCTCTTGTAATCATAAATAAGTATTCACAGTTTTTTTATATGCTATTTATATAAATATAAAATTTTTATTTGACAATTTTATGAAAGATGATTTTCATATAGGATAAGAAAAAGTTTAGTGTATCGTACTCAAAGACAAAGCAGAAAAATATTTGATGAACAGGGTTTTTTGTTCAAGAATGTTTTGGTCTAAATCTATGGTTGAAAAAAAAAAACTTTTAATTATTGACTATTAATTAACTTAAGAAACTTTCATATTGTAAATATGTTAGTAGCTGGTCAAATTAGGCTAAGGATTGTTGGCCCGATCTTCATCCAAATGGCTCAGAGCCGGAGATCATTTATGGTTGGAGAAACTTGAGACGTTTGCGCTAAGTCCAGTCCAAAGCCTGTTTGTGATCTTTACTACTTGAGGCAACTTCCCTTTCTCTAATCGTCTCCTTCCTAAGCCCTCCAGGGACTTTCTACGTATGACCATGTTGGTTTGAGCTGTTTGAAAGTTGCCCTTTAATATAGCTATGGCAGGTTACTTTCTTCGTTGTTCTTTGTCTATTTCCCAGCCGTGTTTAGAAATTTTAGTCTGGCCCCTCATATCAATGCAAGAGCAGAAAAAAGTGAAGTCACTAAATTTATTGTGGGAAATCTATATCCCAGGAACCATGTACAGATGTCTATTAGCTTATTAGATATTAAATTAAAGCTAGCCTAACGTGCTATAAAATAGTTCATGACATTTACCTTCGTAGGATTAGTAGTTTTCATGATATTTACTAAAATAAATAGATTTATAGTTGTTTGGATAAAATTTCATTTGCAAATTTAAACTTTTATCACAACCTTAAGAAATAGTGTCTGCTGATGAATGATTTTGACTTTGTTTTAAGTGATATTTGACTAATTAGATATTGATGTTTTTGACCTGGGCACAATAGCCAGCACGAAGTTAGAGTTGTTTAAATTATATCGCTTCAAAGTTGTATTAAGTAGATTGTCCCTGAAGATGGCCGGATTGGCCGAAACGTCGGACTTATAAGAGAAATAAAAGGTTTTGAGACTATAATGGATAAAATTTGAATTATTTGTCATAAACTACTTTATAGCCCATTAAAACCACTTCAGTATGAGTGCTAATAGATATCTGTACCACTCATGGTTCCGAACATAAACATTTCCAACATTCAGTTCACTAACTACTGATTTTTTAGTAATATTTCAAGAAATGTTGCTTTTAAAAAAATAAACAACCGTATCTCAGGAACTATTGAACGTAAAAAGCTCTATGAGGGTTAATATTTTAGCAAATTTATTCTACTTGATAATATGATGTTCTGTTAGGATATCTAATGTTGTTGGCAGATTTAACGATATGGAGCTAATTGATCAATTTTTTTTTTAATATTTGACACAACCGCTATTTTGTATTCCACCTATGTATCCTTGGCAGACTCATGAATTTTGACTAGTAACTATTTTTAGTTTTAATTAAATTATTCAAAAATTGGGATAAATAAGTTACCTTTTTTACACGGGGCTCTTGTACCATATTAACGTCACAGCCAGTAATCTAGTCGACAAAGGTGTTTTCAGGAAATATATTTCTATATGATTCTAAATAAAATAGAAACAAATTGGAACTTTTATCAGTTTTGCATTTATAATTGGAGAATGAAGCATTTAAAAAATTTGAACGTAATTAAAGTTGATCAAATTTCGTAGAAACTGTGAATTTTGCATTCCATGTCCATGTCCGCGATACTGCTAGAGCACCCTAAGTAAGTAGTCCATTCATCTATTAGTTATAATTTATCAAAGGGTAAAAAAGGGTTTCTTCTTCTTTATTTTTTAATTTTATATGAAATAGAAAGTAGTAAAAAACAACAATAAAATTTCATGACTTTTGTCAGTTTTTCGCTTATATAAAAAAATAAACAATCTATACAACTTTAAATATATTATTTCAATTTCTTGAGACAGCCTGCAAAGCAAATTTAAAATTTTAATGTGAGGAAGAATTTATAATTGAAGGTATGTTATATTATTAGTGATAATGTTGTTGTTATAAGTGTTACAAATAAATATATAATAAGCAGTTAAATATTTAGATTGTCCTTGAGGATGGCCGAAACGTTGGACTGTTGAAATAAAAAGTGTTGAGACTAATAAGGATACAATTTTTGATTTATTTAATCTATACAACGTTAATGCAGACACACCTATAAAATTCTTATAATAAATTTTTTTTTTCCAACCTTTAAAGCCACTTGATTGTGAGAAAATCAAAAAGCGATATTTTTAAAACCACGTCCAGTGGTGTCTATATATGCACTCGAAAATAAATCTTAATATTGGAAATTTTCTCTTGACTTATTTTTGCATAGGATGTTTATCTTCCGAAAATTCTTAATTTCGTAGTTGTAAGCAAATACAGCTATAAGTTTTAATTTTTTTTTCAATTGTATACATGTTTAATTTTTGGTAATTTTATTGGATAGATATCGTCTTATAAAAAGATAAGTAGAATTGTTATTCAGCAATTTACTTACCTCTTCTAATCTGTATTGTATTTTTTTTTATAGTTAGTCATAATAAAATAAAATATAATTGAAAAGAAATTAAAATTTTCAATAAGTGAAACCTACAGCCACTTCTGTCTTGAATGTCTCAGTGAACTGAATATTATTTATAATTTAATGTTATAATAATTATTTGTAGTGATATTCATTGTTTTTATTATACATTTTTTAAAACTTATTTTCAGTTGAGTATTCACGTATCAGTTAAATATAAAACTGCACCCATTTATATTTATCACTGAATTATGATCGGAATGATGATTCCCATTATTTTTAATTTAGGCAATTTTCAACATTTGATTGCTTACATGTGCCAAAGTATTCTTTTACCCGGTATTTAATCGAAAATAATGCTTTTTGGATGTACATGCTGATGAAATAAAATTTAAAAAAATACATTATCTATTTTCTGCTGGTATACTTTTCATAATAAAAAATATGGCGAATAATTATATAGTTTTTAAATAATTGTCAATAATATGAACCTTTTTGTTAAAATAATAAGCAACTTCAATTTCAATATATTTCATAAAATTTCTTTTAATAATAGTCCTCATTGCAAATTTTTTCTCTTTTCCTTCAGCAAAGTTACAGAATGAATAAAAAAATATTACTAAAATTGAAAAAAAATTAATTGGCTAAAATCTCTCTATTGCGTTTGGAATAATCTAGTGGTAAATTATTATAGAATTAAAAATATAAAAATACAAAGACAGATTTTATTACTTTATTCTAAAATTGTCATATGTTAGGGGTATTCATGATGTTGTGTTAAGTGTAAAATTCTTTACCATGTTAAATGTTATAAGTATAGGATTGTGAGCAGCCCTATTAAAGCCATATTAAATTTTTAATGCATAAGAGCTCCTAGCGGATTTTTTGAGCAACTGGTTTTATAACCTTTCCTTCTAAAACTTCATGTTATTGTTTACTTCTAAGTTTTGATAAAGTGATTTATTAAACCATGCCTAAATTGAATGAAAAGTAGAAGGTGTGTAAAAGTTTGGCTATTGAGTGCCTTGTTGATCTTCTAAATTGTGTGGAAGAGAATCTAGATGAGGTAATTGATAACTGGTATTACATTATTATTACTTTTATCCATCGCGTTATAAAAATATCCAAAAAAATACTAACACAATTAAAACTCAAACTCCGAGCAAGTAGCTTAACACGACAATAAATAAAACGGTGGGTGATGAGCTCAGCTGGTCTGTTGTGTGAAGTCATTCTCCATTTAACAGATCTAGTAACAGACTCTCAACCATATTATATGTTATCTCGTTTTAACATGCTAAAAGAAGGAAATATCTCTCTATTTAATAGAGTTTTTCCATTTAACACGTTTTCACATGTTAAACTAAAGATCACGAATACTCCTATTATTTTCTCTTCCTCCCTCCTACCCGTTATCTCTCCACCTCTCCTGTTTATATTATTGATTTTATATATTTTTTCTTTACCATTTTCTGGAAATCGGCTCTAATAATGTTATTCATTTCAAAATACATATAGTTTTATTCAGAAATCATTTTTATCCCGTTGTAATTTATAATCACAGTGTTTTCGTGTTTACATGGCAATTATGACTGCAGTGAGATTTTACTTTATAGATAGAAGATAGACGCATAGAAAACAAGTAATTTACATCCTTATCATTTATTTCAGCTAATATAAGTAAATTAAACGAAGAATATTTAACATATGTTTTAACTCTAAATAATATATTTATGCGATAATATATTATAAAAACATAATATTTATTCCATTAGGTCGATGTTATCCCAGCTACTTCTTCGGAGCGCTGGAGGTGATTTGTATGGTAATTGGTCGGTTTTGTACCTGCTCCACGAATTTGTAAGGGGAATGATGAATTTGTTTTTGCAGGCCACCCTTCTCCTCATTACATATGCGGCAGATTTTGTATATTTAATAAATTACCATATCCCTGTAGTGGACACTGCCTCATGTATTATTTATCTTGATGCAGTAGTGACGCCGGAAGCAGCTGCTGAAGACGGAAGAATTATTGCCGGGGCTCCATCCCAGTCCAGCCACTGGTTCCCCTCTCACTAATTGCCTTAATAGAATAATTTTCCAATTTCTTGGCTAATAGTCCAATCTGGAAACTGGATTGCAGTCTCTTTCCAGTGCAATAGGAATTATTGAAGGCTGCATTCATGCTGTTGGAACATATTTGAAATTTTAACCTTGAGTATTTCTTATAAGGACTCTTTTGCTTTAAATATAATATTTGAAAAATGTATATTTGTATTATCTATATATTTTTGTGTATTTAGCTTTAATGGAAATCATTAAAAGCTCGAAAAATGGATATCATTCTTTTTTTAGAAGATTTCATTATTGTTTTATATTTTAAAATGTTATATACTTAAGGCCCGGTTGCTCCAATGTCGGGTAAAACTAAGGTTTGTCCAAGAGTTTAGTAAAACTCCGGTAACTTAACGATCTGTTTCTGGTCTGCAGTTTTGTTAACCAGGTTACCAAGGTTAACTGAAACTGAAATAACTGCCTAAATGCCTATCGCTAATGTTAGAAATTGATGGTCAAGTTAAATTTAAAATTGATTCAACAGACATTTTTAGAAGTTGAAATCGCTGAAAATATTTTACATCGAATGTAGAAAAGCGATTTGGTCGAGGACAGAATACTTTTTTTTCATCATTGCCTGAGCAACTAATTCTTTATCGTCTATTTCGATCAAATCCACTTTATTGAATTTGGGGCCTCTATAACTCAGTTTAACTGGCCATCGTTGCCTTTAACGGTCCAGATAGTCCCGAAATTGATGTTATTGGTACAGCAATATTTAACAAAATGCATTAATTATATAAATATTGTTTAGTGAATATTTAACAATGAGTCAGTATTTGGACCAATATTGATAATTACAAGCAGGGGTTCAATCAGGCTGCACACATTTAGATAAAAAAAAACCTAGCACAATCAAAACAAGTAAATAAGGTAGGTAGTAAGTTAGTCTAAATAAAAAAACTTAAAGATCGTTTCTAAACATAAATTAAATCTCCCTTAAAAATATTTTTTGTTATTTTGAATTCATTTAGTAAAATTACACTTTATCCTGCATTAACGCTATTCAGTCGCTAGCTAGCTTTTTATAGGTGAAATAACATTTTGTTATAAATTATTTTTTTTACTCATATATAAGAATATTATTTATTATTATTACTTATCATTTATTTAGAAAAGTGAGTGATATAAGAAGGGGTCAGTGAATGAAGGGGCAATGTAAAATTTTTGGATTCTTTCGTGTGAATGAAGAGTGTAGGTGCCTCTCTAGCTAGTGTGAGGTGCAATAACTTCAAAATTCAATTAATAACTGATATAACTAGATGTAAAAGGGGCTACATACATTCAAAAAATAAAAAGATCCTACAAAAAAAAAATTACTTTCGTTTCCTTAAAATTTACTGTTTGTTACATAACACATTCATTTACTAACCCCTTCATATATTTCCTTGAAATCCCCGTTTTACCTGACAAATATCTGCCATTTTATCCCCTCTTGGAGAATTGTTATAAATGTAACTGTATGATTCTTATTGTGGCAAAATTGTTAGCCTGAACAGTGGCATAACTATGTGATAGAGTAATGTCGTACATGATCGTTAATAGCACAAGTAATGCAAGTGAATCAACTGTCACGCTAACTAACCGTTAACAGGGGGAGATCTTGGTCCCGATAAGAACGAATAAGAGGGATTCTTCAGTATTTCTTTTTTTTCACTAATTTTTAGGTGCTATTCATTGATGGGAGTATCTCGTAAGTAAAGCTAAGTCTTAAGTATCATGTTCTCAGTTAAGTTTCAAAACTTTATAGCATTTATATTTGATTTTCTTTTACACGACGCCCTCACCACAGGCTGGTTTTCAACTGAGCATCCAAACGGTCAGAGGTTTTTTTTCTTTTTTTTAACACCTGTTACGGACCTGTGCCTCATCCATATTCAACAGCTGAGGCTACATCCTCCATGTTACCAACTACAGGCTAATACTTGGCCAATGTACAGAATTAAAATAACTCTTCGACTGGCATCGATCTTCCTTGCCATAATTGTAATACCCGTGAATACAACAAATATTGCAGCTTCAATATTTTCAGTAATATTAATTAAACTGACGAATCTTCCGTATTCTTAGTTGTATTGATATTCAAAACAGAAAATGTCAAAGTTGCAAAACAGTGCAGATACTCAAGTTGCAACCAAACTGCGCACTAGACCGGACTGGCTGGGAGTGCCAGGAATTTTCAACAGCCTGTTAAATGTGACCTTGTACTTCAAAGTCGATTCCTCTTTCTCACTTAAAAACTTGGTTTTCTCAGCCTTCTGAATCAGTTACAAATAAATCCGAACTTATTTCTGTGAATTTTAAAGATAATTTTTATTATTACCTTATTAATAATCGCTAAATTAATTTTAAATATAATAACATATTATTATCGTTATTGTTTATGGATTAAACCTTTTTTTTTTTTACAAATAACAATGTCTTTAACATCAGTTTTTAACAATACTTTTACTTTAGTTCTTGAGTCAATTTCATCCAAATTATTATATTTTTTCACAATTATGATAAGTAATAATTGTGCAAGAAAATATATAAAATTGAAGCAAATCTCAACTGAAACAAAATATAATTATATGGATGATATAAATAAGGAAACTAAAGCAAAATTATTTATAAAATATCTATTTAAAAATAAAAAAAATTAATGAAACAGTAGTAATCAGAAAAGCCTACAAAGAAAACATTTTCATAACCGTATCATTATCAGAAATGAATGAAATAATAAAAACGTTAGGCAATCGTTTGTAAATTTTGTCTATAAAAAACGTAATGAAAGATATTTTTATATATAAAAACGATAATATAAATATTTTTATATACGAAAAACTTCACAGTATTGCTATGTACATTTCCGCTAACTTTATTAAATAATTCAATACAATTAAAGGTTCTTTCTTTTAGGAAAATTAAAACTTTTTAATTAGTATTAAGAGTGAATAGATGTAGACTTTATCCTTTTTCCTCAAAGTGTGAATCTCTAATTATATTTTTCGTAAAACTAGTAGAAATGTACTTAGCACCACTGGAGGCTATTATTGCCATCGATAAAATATATTTAAAAAATAATTGTTTTAGATATAAACAAAATATCAATTATAGGTAAGGTAGGATAGGAAAAAGATTCTGAAACGTCGAAAACAAATAAACACATCAAAAAGGAAGAGCTAGTATTAAAATTTTGAACTAGTTTATGATTATGATTAACTTGAAAACAAGATGGCCTCGAGACCTTCTTATGTAAAATGTTATTGGAGCATTAACAATGGGAAATTTTCTTACAAATGTGTATCTTACCATTATAATTTAGGATCAAATACATCCAGTAAGTATTTTTGTGTAAATACAGTTGTGAATTTCAATAATTAAATATTTAATAATATTTATTTTGAACAAATATATCATTTGGAAGTTATTCAGGCTCTAGCATGAGCCTAGTTCGGTTATTTGAGACAATTAAGTAGTTTAAAAATTAATTTTTATTTTGTTTCATATAATTGCCAAATCTAAAATCTGTCCATTAGGAAACGTTTATATCATCTTCAATTTAGTAAGTTTATTTTAATATGTTTTTTATTGTAGTTACCATAAACTGCATAAGTCTGTTTAGTCAAAATCCTTGTTTGTCATTTTTTAAAAAATAATTTAAATTTTTGCTATTTCCTGATTTTCACTTCATATTCTGGTGTATAATAATAATCAAGACGATGGAAAATAAATACTTTTATTATTTTAAACTAGTAGATTTGAAAATTTACATAAGTAAAAAAACTAATATTTATTTTGGAGTTTTCAGTTAATTAAAAAATAACAATCTTAACACGGACTTTTTTCAGGGGTTAAAAAAATATTAAAATAACTCGACAAACTTCAGTTTTAAATACCACATTTTCTATATTAAAAAAAATTTAGCTTTAAAAAAAACTAAAATTTTTTAATATATAAGAATATAATTTTTAATAACAACTAGTTGATTGACTAAACTTCATTGCTGTAATTATAAATTTAAATCATGTTAAGTATTTGAACATTTGTGACTCAGCAAATAATATTTGAACAGAGTAGATGATGAAGAAGGCGCATTATATTAAGATGTTATGGATACACTCGTATTGTATATTAATGCCATGATTATTAAATTAAGTATATTTTAGTATTATTATTTACATATTTGTACTATTAGTTAATTTATAAATGTACTTAATTTATTAAATTTAAAAATATATGCAATAGCTCAGCTACGCTTAGATCCCAATATTTAGGGTTATTGGCAATCGTTGACGCCTACTCAGTCCTTCAGAAGCTTTCTCCTATTATTTGTTGAATAGTAAGGCTCGGCGCTTCCTGTTTTCAGGGATAAATTCCTTAAATCTTGTCAAAAGTTATTTTTAGATATTTTAGTTATTCACCTATCAGCTTTGAATTGAAATTTGAAAGTACAGGGGCTATTTAACCTATCGTATAAATGCTACATGTCATCAGCTAAGTTATTTAAAATAATTATATCTTAGTAAAGTAAACCTTTTTTAACCATGCAATTAGATTTACTACGAGTATTTCGAAGATGTATGGTAGAAGATGGAAGGTGCACTCTAAAGGGATGTAATACAAAAGATATTTTTTAAGATAATGCTAAATCTATTGGTGCTCGGGCTGTACGTTTTTTTATGGATGGAAAAGGACGTGTTATTTAACTTTTTTTTTTCATTTAAATGTTACTATTCACTTTTCTTTTTTTTTTCTTAAATAATAAATTGTGTCCCACTCAAAGGCAATAATTTATCCTTACTAACCCAAAATAAAAAGTAAATAATAAAATAAAATTATATAATTAAGTATAAACTAAAATGGATCAAAATAAAATTATATATACACATTATAAATAAACCAATTCGGAAAACTGAGTTAAATAACAAATAGGAAACTTTAATATAAATATAAATTATGCTTTCTTCTGATTATTAATCGACAATTGAACAAATTTTGTTCAATGAAGTGTAATTTGTACTATATTTTGTTCCAATACCTGCTTTTAATGTAATTGTTAAAAATTATATTTATTTTGCTCCTCTCTGATAATAAGACTTTTACACAAATTATATTATAAATATATTTAATTTAAATGAATGTTATCACCTTATTTCGTTCATAATTAATGATAATTATTATATTTATAATTAAAATATATTAATTGATCTTTCTAGATTTTTTTTTTATTTTCGTTAGAAAAAGTTGTAGAATTTATTTAAAAAATAAAATAAAAAAATAGGGAAGCATGATCTGGATCATAGTAAAAAAATATCACAGAAAATAACAGAATTAAGTGTTTATTATACTTTATATCAGGTGTATTATACTTTATATCAGGTGTATTATAGACCATTTTCCTTCATTAATTATATAGGTCAACTAAAAATCTTCTTAATCCTTCCTCTTCTGGTCTGAACCATGTAGCAGCCAACTCCTCTTTTTTCTAATGCTTCTTTGACTGTACCATCTCTAGTATTTCTAGGCTTTCTTCTCATCCTTCCATCGACTAATTATTTTGGTCATTCTTCACTTCTACATTCTTTTTACATGGCCAAACCACGGTAGTAAATTTTCTTCTATAATGCGTTCGTCCGGTTTCACTTCCTAACCACTTCTTATTGTTCTTGTATTCCTGACTTTATTCCTTCGTGTTTTTCCCTCTATCCCCCTCAAGTACCTCATTTTCATTTAGATTTGGCTTCTATGTCTTGAAATAGTAGTCCATTACTCACTGACATATGTCGATATGAGGACGAAAGTCTTATATACTACTTTTTGAGCTTTTTTTTCTCCCAGACAAAAAAAATCTTCCACAATAAAAAGGAAAAAAACATGCTCCTGAGTAATCAAAATTAATGTGTTACGTATTACTATGAAATTATGGCTAGCACTAGATAGTGACAAATCATTCCGTATAAGCTATCTCCTTCAAGATTTGTTGAATTTTTTGAGTAGACACTTATAATGATTTCGTTCGAAGTAATTCTTATTCACTGAGCAATGCTAGCCTTAAATTTATCGTTATCTAGTGAATGATGAGAACAGGTGTCTTGCCTTAAGGTCCTTCTAATCACACACATTCTCTCTCAGTATAATATTTATTTACTTTACTTTCGATACAAAAGTAGCAGAGATGGGCAAAAATTAGCTATAGTTGAAACTAATGGCTAAAAAAGGTATAGATACGACTCTTATTCAGGAATGAACCATTGAAAAATAAATATGGTATCCATGACAATTTTAGCTACTAGTGTTAGCTATAGGGCTAAGTTTGCTCAACTGTGAAAACAGGCAATTGCAGTTAAAAAAAATATGTATTAATGTTGCCAAATTTTCGTCTATTCAGGCATTAGTGTACATTTTAAAAAACCTATGTTATTCAGTAAAAAGACTTATCATCCTGACACACGATATAACAATTAAAATAGCAAAATAATAATTTAATAATAATATTTACTTAAAAACAATTGGTGTCCAGCTCCAAATACCTCGTCATTATAGCAAATTTTTAACTTTCAATTTATTACTTATTTATGCCACTGTCATTGTCAAAATGATTAAACTTTTATCATAAATTTTCTATTTATATAACTTATGTGGCTAAATGGATGCGGAGCCGTGGCAATACGGTTCTCTCAATATCTATGACAGAAGCAGACTGATACTTCTAAAATATAAATAATACTGTTTGTTTTTCTTTTATTAACTTTAAAATAATGTTATGTTTCTATTTTCAGGTAAGTGAGAGTTGGTTTAGAAGATGGAAAAGTAGAGGGCTTACCGTTGGGTAAGTTGCATGCTTAAGTATACACTAATAATTGTTAATTCCTAGTGATGGTATGTCTCTTCTAAGAAATATTTAATGTTGGAGGGAGAGAGGATGTTAATTACATGATTTTTTTTAGTATGTTTTTGTCGTTGTTATGAAATTCTATATGTAGTTGTTGTATATATAATATTTTTATTTTAGAACAAATATGGTATACTTTTTTTAAAAATATGTGTTGTACAATTTTGATCGACGACTACTATTAAACTACTCAATGTGGTGGCACGATGTTTTCTGTTAAAGTCGGTTCTTTTTTCCCGGAACCGAAGGAATTTTCAAAGATGAACATCAAATTAAATATTGAATCTGTCAAAATTGTATTACATTTCAATTTCGATCTGCGATATCTCTTAAGTCCCCAAATAAAAATTAACTTTTTTGGTATTTGTGAAAAAAGCTAAGATCTCCCTTCTAATTGTCAGGTTAATTTTTACGTACTGGATATTTGTAAAATAAGCAGTTTTATGTATGCGACATTGATAGTAGGGCACAATCAGTTATGTTAAATGAATTAATTTAGATGAACAGTTGTAAGGGGATTTCCGGAAAGAATTAGAGGTTGCTGGTTGCAGGATTGGCGTAACATTAAATATAATATAATTGTTTTGTAGACAATTTCATCTACTTCCATTTCAAGTAGAATATTCATCACTGAAAGAGGTTAAAATTTTTTATTTATAGAAAAAAAGTGAAAAAAGTACTGTTTCTTTTAAATTTCATTTTGAAGCCGATGAGTTGCGAAGTGGTAAACCTTATATTTGGATTCTGTATTCCGAATCACATAGAGAGTCGTTGGGAAAAACTACGAATCTTCTTTCAAAAATATTTTGTTGTCTGAGCTAAAGTAAGTTATAATCTTATCAGTTTTAATATAATTTGGTATTTGTAGCTAAGCTAACTCTTGTGATAAAGGAGATTGAAGGCAATGAAGTAGAGGAGATTGGATTGCTCTTGATGAGGGATATAGTTGAGGACTGAGGACACATTGGAACGAACAGCACTCACGGCCGGTAATCCTCTCCTTATAGTTCCACTTTATAGCTCACTATAAACCATTCCAAACGGGTTCGGGCTCATTTGTTGTCGATTAGAGCTCTTCATGTTACATCGTCGAAATGACGCTTATTCGACATTTTGCAAGCAGTCTGGTAAATTTACTATTTGAGAAAGGATTAGTGGTATTATATTTGATGATCTATTAGCAGTGTTTCGATGCTATGGACAAGTAATATCGATCTGCTGATGTACACCTTTATTGCTAAGGTAGAAGAACGTGGAAATAAATAAATAAATAGGTATTATATTTGATGAATGAAAATTAAACATCTAAAAAATCACTTCCAGCTAGTATTTACCAATGAAATTTAGACACATGCAACTCATCAGCTATATACTTGCTGTATAGTAAAGTAAAATATACTCATTTCCGAGAATACATCCATTTAGGATCATAATATTAATTAATTAAATGGTTACATTATTCTGTCAGATGGACTTTTGCCTAAATCCTACAAAGAACTCAATGGCAGCCATTAGGACTGATTGAGTATTTGGTCAGGGTCTCAGAGTGCTTGTTTCAGAAGGTTGTGAGTTCGATTTCTGTTATATATAAATAAATAATTATTTATTTTGGTGTGGCCCAGAAAAAATGAATTTTGATAAGTAAACTCTGGGTAAGTCCTTAATGGAGGTCTTGAGCCAAAAAAAAAAATTAATAAAACCTCAATAATAATGAAGCAATAAGTAATAGTAATATACAATTTTACATTTAAACCAAAAATAAGTAAATGAAAAGTAAAACTGAGCCAAAATTTGTACATTTATAAATAAAAATAAAACAACATAATAAACAATAATAAAACAAATGTTTAAATATAAGCTAATACCAAATAAAATACAAATAACGTCCATACTTACATATGTACTATTTTTGCATACTTGGTCTAGGAATTGTTTAAGTCTCTATGACATCCGCTCGTGAGACTCTTAAGTCAGGCCCCTTCCCAATCCCATCTCCTTCGCGTGACATTGGTATTCGGCCAACGAAGGCTGAGTAAGTGCCAATAACTCTGAACATGATTGAAGGATTTGGCCATTGACAGATCTCCAATAGCTATATTTTATTTTACAAAATATCTCATGGCCACCGTCGATTAACGTTAGAGGTGGATTGCAATAATCTTTAGAATTAAAGATTGAACGAGAAGATATAGATGATTGGAGAAGTTTAGATAAAATTTCGATAATTGGCTTTGCATAAGGTAAAAAACAAAGATGTGAAGGCCATAATGTTGTGTTTTTTTTGGTTTTTTTTAGCGTTAACTATGGTTTTTATGAAATTAGATTGTAAGGATTCCATACGTTAGATGTTCGACACATTTTTGGTCTCCCCTCACTTCATGTCCGTTGGATCAGATAGGTCTGAGGATGATCTTATAAATTAGAAGTTTATCATCCTTTGAGAAGTGATAAGTCCTGCTTAATATTCGGCGTAGTTGCCTAAATATTCTGTTAATTTTTTGTCTTTTATGTCTAGTTCCTAGACATCGTACTGTGTCCAACCTAGGTAATGGGATGTTATTAAATAGGAATGGTGGACAGGAACTGCGGTAGAGTCATACTTCTGCTAGGTAGATTATTTTATCTACGTTTATTAATTAAAAAAGATTTAAGAAAAAACTTTCTTAAACATTTCGTTGGAGATACTTCTAAAATGTAAAGTAATGAGATAATTTTCAACAGCAGACAAAAATAAGAATAATAAAATATCCTTATAATTGAAAGTATAAGAGAAGAAGGTTGGCAAAGTAATTAATTAAAAAGAAAATTGGATGCTTACAGGCGTATTTTTAAGAATATTTATGATGTTTTTAGTCCATGACACATAATCATTACGAAAATCAGAAAGAACTTCGGTGACAAATTATTAGAAATTGGTTTCAGAATAAAACTAATCAAGAACTGGATTACTGCGAGGTTAAACGGAACCAGTATTACGTTTTATTAGTCTTGGAATAGTCTGGTAATTCTCTGATAACTACATTGATCATTCAGATTCATTGTATTATATTAAATTAATTAACATAAACCACTACCTCACTTCAAGTTATTATCTACCTAGGAAATTTGGACTACTGTGACTGATTAGGTATATACATGTAGTTGATATAATGTTCTAATTCCGAGAATATAACCATTTCGAATTGTTATATTAATTAATAGAATGGTTGTACAATCGTGACTAGTTGTCTTCTAGGTTAATCCTACAAAGAACCCAATTCAATCAGCCATTAAGACTGATTGAAATACAAATAATTCCATAAATTATTTTACCGTGGTAATTCCCTTTATTTATTACATTCTGATATTGGTGCAAGAAAACGAACTCTGTTTAAAAAAAAAAAGAACATTTTGTTTCAGAGAATGCAGCCAAAAGATTTCATTATAAAAAATCTTAATTTACAATCCTCTATAATTGCTTACAGTAATTAGGGAATATAAGTCGAAGAATAGTTTAAATTTAATTCAGAATATTTAATTGGTAGTTACAAATAATATTTATTATATACTGCGCTGTTTTAACGAATATATTTAACTCAAGTGCAGCTTTTGTCGTCATTTGAGTTTTTAGGAAAAGCAAGGTCATCTTACATAAGTGAGTTATGCAATGAGGAGCAATCAAAGTTTCTTTGGTTTTCTTGCAATAAATATTACATTTTTGCAGCAAAAATCCTTAACGAGAATTTAGTATTTTAAGGAGATAAATAAATTTATTTACTTATAGCCTAACTAAATACAACACGTATTACTGATGTCAGCTTGGATTTGATCTACCTGTTTCACTTATAACTTATAACCCGACACGAATTAACATCATGCATTTTATTTATTAATAATATGAATATTAATGATAAAAAAATATTTTTCGCAATATTTCGAAAATATCTGACTTTTAGGAAAAAACAATATTTGATGAGCTGAATGTCGGAAAGTAATGGTCTCATTTAAAAGTAAAGAGCTCATTTAACTTTCAAACTGTATCAAATGTTATCTAATTAAAAACATATGTTTTTTATAAAGTTATTTTTCTGTTACGATCGTAGTTATGGAATTATTTAGTAATGATTGAGAAAATAGGGATAATTTCTTTTTATTTAGATCCACTAAAGACATTTTTTTTAGAGTGAAATACTGGTAAATACTGAGTAATTTTTTTACTATTATTCTTACATGTAAACATAGATAACACAATAATAATAATAATTAAAGCACATAAAGCATTATATAGCACTAAACATGGAACAAAAATATATGGATGCACAAATAATGTATTTTTCAATACATTGGTTTTTATTACTTTGGCCATTATAAAATAAATATATTTTATAAAAGAGTGATTAATCCCGTGGGTCAGATAAATGTTCAAGGCGAGCTGCCCTGCTTTAACAGGAGAGTGATCAGAAAAGAGCTATCACTATCCTCCCATTTACGTTTCGTTTTACAACCTCTAACTGTTTTAATATTATTAAATTGAAATGTAATAGAAGTATAATTTTTAAATAAGGTAACAGTGGGTACTTTCTCTAATTTCTCACATACCACCCTCTCCATTCCTCTAGTAATTGTAATTTTAATTAAGGCAAGAGGGATATAATTAATTAAAAATTAAATAGACTAATTAGGCTATTAGTGCATGTTAAAAACTAAGATGTGATTCACTTAATTAATTTTTAGAATGTACGAAATTCATCTTGTAATTTTTTGTAATGATTAATTATTTCGTTATCCATTTTTAATTATTAAATTTTCAACTTGTTATATATCGTACATTTTCTATGAATTTCTTTTTTTTTTTAACTACAAAATATAATTGTGCATTACTGTATAAGATAAATCAATTTCATGTCCAAAATCCATATTAGGACTTTCTAAGCATACGGAGGTACGTTACAACGTCCTGGAATAATTTAGGTAAAACTATTTTAGATAAAGGATTGTGTGATTCGTAAATAAAAAGTTATTAGTATTATTAACATTTGTTAAGTTAGTGTGCAAATAAATTCACTCTTTTTCTATATGTATAACACAACACCACTAAAGATATACTTTGTTGAATTACAATAAAACTTGTGGATAACCATGGACGAGACAATAATGAACAGGATTATTAGCTGAAATTAATATCATAAAGAAAATAAAGCCCCCCTATTTTTTTTATCTATGATATAAATTTCAGAATATTTATTATTCAAAAAACGCTTATAAAAAAAAAAAAACAGAATAAATATATCACATTTAATTTAATAAAAATTACTTATTCCGGTGTTATATAAAAATATAATTTGATTTATAAATATGTTCAAAATTAAAAAATATATATATTCAAAACTTAAGAATATTTTTCTGTTCTATCTAGG
Organism: Halyomorpha halys; assembly: GCF_000696795.3. Taxonomy (NCBI): domain Eukaryota; kingdom Metazoa; phylum Arthropoda; class Insecta; order Hemiptera; family Pentatomidae; genus Halyomorpha; species Halyomorpha halys. The sequence continues at coordinate 231,341 of NW_027104784.1, forward strand.
CATCTTACGTAATGCAATTGAAATTATAAAGTTGTACTAACATTAAGTAATATAATTTCGAATTATTTTATTCTGAACATAAACAATAGTTTTTTTTTTAAATATTTCATTTGAGACGTGATTAATTGCTTCACTTTAAAAAGGCACAAAGCAAATTCCGATTGTTTTGTGGTGTCGTAAATTGTGTTCTTGCCGAAGCACTTGTGGCAAGTGAAAGGTTAGACCAAGATGCTTTCACAGCAGTCTTACTTCACATGGCAATTCAGCTCTTCACATTTCTGGGTTTCTTTCATTCCTAGTTTGTTAAGTTAAAATATATTTTTGTTTTCTTACTCTAGTTTAATAAAATTATTGTTTATAGTATTTTTAACTAATGGAGTACAAAAATTAACTCCTTTCCCTTCCAAATATTGTTGAAAGCTTTCCATGCAAATATCCTAGAATCCAGAATAAAAATACCGTCCGTATGGTGTCCTTGATTTTTCCTGAGTCTATTGGACAGATTATTTTTACTTGATCCTTGGAACTCTTGAATATATCTGCCAATTTGTTTCGAAATAACTTGCGATTAAGGATTTTAAACGCCCATATTGTGGTAATTTATGGATAATAAAAATAAACCCTGCTTGCTAGTCTAGTCCTGGCGTTTTAACGGACAAAATTGAGAAGACCAGGTATCTTCTACTCAGGTACGATACCGTCATAGGCTTGCCAGCTAGCCCCTGATTCAGTTGAGGTAAGGAGAGTAAGAAACAGGTCTGATAAAAATCTTTTACCTGGTGCAAAGAAGTTTGTATATCCGACTACTTAATCATAAAGTTTCTATAAATATAACTTTGGAATGAACACGGAGTAGGTCCTCTTCAATACCTGCAATACTTAATCTTAAATTTCCGTTAAATGTACTAGTACATTAGAAATGGACGTGGGGCACCAGCTCTACAATTCTCCTAATACCAATCTACTTCGTTAGCAGAAAGCCCCGGCCTTTGACGTTAATTTGTAAAGAAATTGTTTATTTTCAGTGGTAAAAAAAAAGTTTTGGCTTGAAAATTTGAAGTTCAGAGTCTCTAAAAGCGATTTGGTATTTTTCAAAAACTAGCCACGATGGTGGCTTCATATGGGACGTCATTTAAACATTAAAAAACAACACTGTTTTAGTGATTCATATTGCATTCCCTCTTACTGGCGGACTTAACAGTCTTGACTAGTAATTATATATAGTTTTCATTAGAGTAATTGAAAATTGGGATAACTGCCTTTTTTTCATCCCGGCTCTTGTATTATATGTTTCTGTTGAAATAATTATATAACAATAATTATGGTTTGCTTGCACTGAAAAAATATATATTATTGATGTGTAGTGAGACTGAATTGCGATTTTTATAAAAATAAAAAATCAGGATGATTATTATTATCTAATTACATTAACTGTGACTGTGATATAAGTAAAAAAAAGTGTTAAAAACAGCTCAAGCACATATTAAAATTGAGAGAGTGCGGGGACTGGCACGAAAGAAATTCTTGGTGTCTAGTTTTCAACACTTTTTTTGTCCGATTTTGGATTATAGAAAATCCAGTATTTTAAGTTTGTTTTTATAGTGACTTATATCGTCACAGTTGATATAATTAGATAATAATAATTCTCCTGATTTTTTATTTTTATGAAAATCGCAATTCAGTCTCACTACACATCAATACTATTTTTTTTCAGTGCAAAAAAGCAAGCCATCATTATTGTTTTATAATCATTTCGACAGAAACATTTAGTACTAGAGCCGGGATGAAACAAAGGCAGTTATTTCATTCCAATTTTTTATTACTCTAATGAAAACTACGTATAATTACTAGTGAAGATTGTTTTTTACCCTTGTTCCTTGCTTATCCATACAGAACTTTTGAACATAGACAAAAAAAATCATTCATGCACGATTAAAGAAATAATCTTCCACCATGTAGAAAATTTTAGTGTTTTCAGTTAGTCATTTGTCACACTATCCTTTAGACAATCATGCTAAGAAGTAATGTTTTCGTTTGATTTTCTCTGGTACAGCTCTGTAAAGCGACTGTTTTCCTTCAAATCCTCCGTCATAGCTGACGGCTGTAAACAGAATTACGGCCACGGCTAACCCGCAATAAAATAGCTCTTTAGAGTTCAGCCTGAAAAAATAAATCGGATTTTTATTTTATTGTCTCTATAATGCCTTAGATTTCTTTTTCTTAGTAGTTTATGATGTTTATCTTTACAGGAGTAATAGTTTACATGAAATTTGCTAAAATAAATTGATTTATAGTTGTTCGGACAAATTTCCATTTGCCAAATTTATATTCATATGTGAATGTCATAAAAACTACTACCCCTACGAAGATATGTGTCATAAACTACTTTATAGTAAGTTCAATTTCCTTTATTTTGAGTGTTGGGAGACATATGAGCGTTTTATGGATCCAGAGATATATTTTTCAAAAATCCAACATTTTGTACGAACAACAAATTAACATTTTGTGAGTTTATTTTGTCAAATATCATAAAAACTACTACTCCTACAAAGATAAATACAATTAACTATTTTGTAGTAAATATAACTAGATTTAGTTTGAGCACTGGCAGACATCTGTACGTCAAATGGTTTCTGAAATAAAGTTTTTCATAAATCAAATTTATTGTTCGAACAACCATCAATATCAATTTATTTTAGCAAATATCATAAAAAATACTATTTCCACAAAGTAAATGTCATAAACTTCTGTATAGTTCATGAAACTAGCTTAAATTTTTTGACATCTGTACGTCAAAACCCTGGAAAATCTAAGAGAACAGTATTTAAAGAAGACTAAATTTGCTGAAATATTAGCCCTAAAAGAGCTATTTACGTCCAATAGTTCCTGAGATATAGATTTCTCGAAATAAATTAACTAACTACTAATCTTTCAGTAGATTTTTAAGAAATTTTGCTTTTTAAAAAGCTATATCTCGAGAACTATCGGACGTAAGTAGCTCTTTTAGGGCTAATATTTCAGAAAATTTACTCTTCTTCAAATAATGTTCTCTTAGATTTTCTAGTGTTGTTGGTAGTTTTTATGATATAGAGCTCCTAATGAAAATTCAATGTTTTTTTTAAGGTTTTGAAACAGCCGCCAGTTTTTAATCCCCCTACCTATACTTGGCAGACTCATCAATTTTGACTAGTAATTGTACATAGTTTTTATTGAAGTAATCAAAAATTGGGGTGAGATAACTGCCTTTTATTCTTCCCGGCTCTTGTACTATACCACCATAAAGACTGAAAATATTGTATATTCGTCTTTCTGGACGAACATACTAAAAATACCTACAAAAGAATTCAAAAAGAACTGTTTACTTTCCATAAAGTAATTGCACTGTTTTTTTTTTCTTTCAATTGAATGGCATATCACTGCATTAGTCCATGATAATGTAAGATAGATAGAGACAGGAATATGGGGGTATTTATAAATGTGATCATTTTTCTTTATTTCATTAATAGCCTAAACGTTATAATGTCGACATTTAATTTTAATTGCCTTATTATGGAATATTTCCTTTTTTCTCCAAGCAATTATTTATTTAATTATTAAAATGTTGTTATTAAAAGTAAGCTACGCTTTACAAGCCAACCTAAACTTTTGCTCACAGATGTGCAGAACTATTTAAAAATGCTATTTAACTAACTATTTAATAATAATTACAGACTATTTAAAAAATACGTAATGTCAGAAACAACTTGACTAACATGTAGGTAGTCTAACCTACCACTAGCTGTCAAGCACATAATCACAGACTGTCAGGCATTTGATAGACACTGGATGACCACATCATTTGGCAACCCTCATATTCCGGATATGTTTGATTACTTTAAGAAAACAAATATATTTAAGAAATTTTATTTAATTAAATCTTTATTACATCATTTAATATCATTTACTGTTATCGGGTAAATTTGTTTTGTCGTTTCAATTTTATTTTATTTATATATTTTTTGAATATGAACTATTGCTATAACATTATAGATAGTTGTAATGATTGTTTCCAAGATTGTAGCTCAGTCAGAATGCATAGGCAATCATCAACATCGCGCTGTTGACTGCTTTATATTATATTAAACATAAAAAATTGGTTCAGGATAAAAACTGTTTTACAGATGTCAAAAGGGTTTACATTTTAAACTTCATAATCGCACTGTTTCGTATATGAGTCATTGTAAATTATTTTAATGTTGGAAAATATAGCTGGGGAATGTAGCTAAGAAAAAAACTCACATTAAGTATAATAGTGCATAATGTTTTGCCCACGTTTTGGCCCTGAATAGACTATTTTAAATGGTTGTTGTACGTGGGATAAATAAAGGGTTGTTTTTTTAAATGCAGAATACAAATGTAAAATTATCGAAAAATATTGTGCCCTTAACTCCGTAATATCCATTTTATAAAAGAGCCTATTCTATAAAAAGTTACAGTAGATACGATAAGGATGAGAAACTTATGTAGGGTTCAAAATTGTTTAAATATAATTACTTCAAAAAGAAGAAAATAATAACGTTCCTCTTAGATAACTTATAATATTTTCATTTTTTGAATAAGAATATTATGTAAGAATTGA
>NW_027104784.1:236063-259821 GCF_000696795.3 Halyomorpha halys
CATTGATGATCGGTCGTAAGATAATTCTTATAAGATGTAAACAGAGACCACTCAACTGACTCCTTTTTACATCTCACTTGTCAACTGACATTTGTTTACATCTCCACCCAGTAGCCCTGATGAAGTCCTACAATGTAGGTCAAAACGTCGGAAAATAATAAATAAATAGTTGATGACTATTTTCTTCTCTTTCAAATCATTAAATTTCTTTAGATTTTATTTTAAGTCGTTAATATGTTTGAATTATTTCGTTCGTAGCTGTCGCGCTCTGTTAAAGTTAAACACTCTGTATTCTTTCTGCTCGTTAAATTTGCATAACTCACATTTACTTATATCAGTACTAGAACGTATGAACAAACACAACATATTTATGAATCAATTTTCTTATTCTTCAGAATGCAAAATATTTTATAATTTGTTAATAAAAAATAAAGTATGAACAAATTATAGGATTAATTTTATTCTGAAGAATACGAATTTAGTATGAGTTACATAAATTAACGAGTGGGAAGAATAAAAAGTGTTTAACTTGAGTGCGACAGCTATGGAAGTAATTATTCAAACATTTTGAGGTACGAAAATCTATTGTTTTGTGTACTGAAAATATAGTATTTATAATTTTATTTAAACGATTCTATAAGATATATTATTAATATTATATTGTAGAAAGTATAATTATTAAACTGTTAGAAAATTATTAAATAATTAATAAGCAATGGAATTTAATTCGTAACATTTTTTTTATTTACCGCAATAAAATCCGAGCGTACCTAAACAGAGGTATTGAAGATCTTTAGTTTAACATGTTAAATGGAATATATTGAGTTAAATAGAGAAATATTTCCTTCTTTTAGCATATTATAACAATTTAACATAGTTAAGGGTCTGTTAGTAGGTCTGCCTCACGCAACAGAACAGCTGAGCTCGTCGCCATTTTGCCTACTGTCGTTTAGTTGCTCGTAATTCGTGTTTGGTTGGTGTTATTTTTGTTTCGTACGTTTTTAACTCTAATAAAGTAGTGGATAAAAAAAATAATAATGTAATAGAAAAAACTATGAGAGGAAACATGGAACAAGTGATGTGGTGGGAAGATTATGTGATGAAGCTGTTGGAGATTCTATTATCTCGTAAAGATAATAACATTTAAGTAAGGTTAAAAAATAATTTGCATAGAGCTTCTTCTTTTGGGCTACTTACAATTCTATCTTTATTAAATTTAGCATGTTAAAATATTTTACATTAATCACAACATCATGAATACTCCTAACAGGTTAGGACTGCGTCATCAACAAATTTTAGTAGTTATTGTAGTTAGTAATTTAAAACAATTCCGTATGAGTTAGTATTTAACTTACTGTGTTTTAGTTTAATTAGTTTTAATCCCAATAAAATACGGAACAAAAGATCAAATATTTTACAGTTTTATCCGGGTAATAAAAGACCATTCCATTAGGAAAGTTGAGAAAGAGCCTTCCAGAGCCGGCTTTATTTAAACTAAGTTCATACTTAAACGGGCGTGAAACTGCCTTCCTCCGACCCACTTTCAAGTTTATTCGACTGTGGTTGCAGCGGAACTTGTGAGCTCTTGGCAATTCTTCATTCTGTTATAATTTCCCTTTATACTGCTGGCCTCTTGTAGCTATTTGAATAACTTTCTGGTTTCTTTGGCCTGGAAATCTTATCAGAGTGGCTTTGTGTTGTTGGATCTAGGATGTTCGCGTGATGGAAAATGTAGTCCAGTTACACAGGGAGTAGTCGAGTAACTGAACTACAATTCCATGAAGAACAAAGTTTCAAGACAAATCTTTTGTAGAAGAATTTTAAGCAGTCATATTCAATCTATTACAAATCATAACCGATTCCAAATATACAGTTTTTTAATGCAGAAGAACACTATATTTTTCTTGATTCAATTTTTTGTTTATACGAAAATTAAAATATATCGTCCTCCTGAGTACTTTATTTATTTTTCCTAACATCTAATTTCAATCTCTTCCTCAGGCTGATTTGTATGTAAACCATCTAAAATTTGTATGTATGTCTGGTGTACAAGGATTTTAGGAAAATAAACATGAAGATATACAAAAAACTAGGAGAGGAAAGATTATATGACGAAAAGATTTTATTATATTGTAAAAAAAAAAAAAAAGTTGCTCAGAAAATAAAGAGCTTCTAAGTGCTTCTTCTTTTGGGCTGCTTACAATTATATATTTATAACATTTAACTTGTTTAAACATTTAATATTAACGGCAACATTATTAATACCCCAGTTTTAACAGATTAGGACTCTGTTATCAACAAATTTTAGTAGTTATTGTAGTTAGTAATTTATTTAGTTGGCTCTTCCTCAGGCCAATTTGTATGTAAACCTTCCTTGTGAATGAGAATTAGTCAATCATCAGACTGGCTTTTAAGAAAATAAACATAAAAATTTAAAAAAAAGAATTAAAATTTTGGGTACTTTTTTGTTGAATCCTAGTAAATTAGTTTCAAAAACAGTATTTATTCACTAAGAAATTACTTTATGTCATAACTCTTTTCCCCAATCTCTACCTCAAATCATTAGAATAACATTCAACATGGAATAATCATTCATATGATATGAAATATAATACTGTTTTTTTTTATATAATCTTAATTCTAAGATTTTCTAATAAACAGTCTTTCAATCCTTCAGGCCCATTCTTGGACCTCGTAGTCCATCATATAATTCCCTTCTTACTATGATTCAGTCTACTTAATGTGAATACACTTATTAAATGTTTAATGAATGAAGCTGAGGTAGTCTATAATTATCTTTATTATACCATATATGCCCTGTTTCATTATCAGATTCAAACTTACACTTTTAGTCTTGTAGTTTATTCTTGGTGAAATAAGTGAAATTTCACTTTCTTCTAACTTTTCAGCACTTTTATGAAAAAAAAAAAAATATTAATTATACTTTGTATCTTTTAAAGTTGTATTATTGATCTAATACTATTAGCTTTTATAATGCTACTGGGCCCTGAACTACCTTCCTTCACCATGGGATTTTACCTTTGAAATATGTACATCTTGTTCAGTTCACATGTTTCGTCAACATATGACAGCAGCCTCCAGAGGGCTTAGAATCTTTACCTATAGCTAACTGTTTGATGTATTTTTAAGTTCTGCTCGAAGATATTCAATTCTAATGAGTAGAAATCTCAATTCTTATATTTATATTGAAAGAAAAATACTTGAAAGCAATCGCAATAATCCACTACTATTCAGGCCATTAATATCTTTTTAAGGATACTATTTTTTGCTTTATTTCTCCCAATAATATCACGAATATTTTATAACATTTCTCAAAAGTATACTAATAGGAAAATATCTGAATCTGAATACATTAAAATTTGTAGTACCTATGCTTAACACCAATTTTTCGACTGTAGTTCGAAAAATATTTTAAAGGAGGGAAAACAATGTTGTAGTTTATAATCAAGTTCAAATTTAACTAATAGACTTCCACCAGTTCTAATTTGACTAAAGAAAACTACTTCCGAAAGAAAAAGTAGTGCGGTTACTCTTCAAGTCGCCGCAGATTAATTAATACTTAATTATGATCAGCATTGGATTAGAGTTGTCTTACTTCTGTTATATTTTCCCTTTCTAGAAATACTGCATTAAAAAAATCACTAAAACTTATTTTCAAACAATGCGATGAGTTAAAATGTAAATACGTCAGTAACTGGTGTAGATTCACACGACCTTGGTTTAATAGTCATGACGCTACGTCATCAGTTCTCAATATACAAAAATAAATCAACCTAACAACGACACAGGTGTTCAGTTTCAACTTTCCCCAGGTTGTTACTTTTTTATGTCAGAAGTTAGATTGTAACTCAATAGTTATTAAGCAATATAATTTAGTGAAGCTTAATTTAGCCTTAAATAACCTAATTCATGAAAATCATAAACAGAATATAAAGGATGGATGAGGGATCTTTAAAAAAGGGGGCAAAATTCTTTGATGAAAAAGATATTTTTTTCGTTTAACATTAATTTGCAATGTAATAGTAGTTTTTTGATTGTTTTTTTTTTTTTTAATAAATCCTGAAATGACTTTTTCATTGTATTTATCAGGAGACAAATAGTGAAAAAATTGAATTTGTTTTAGGAAAACTATTGTGTGGCTCTGTCCAGATTGTTCATATATAAATAATTATTTGAACTAAAAGATAAGTAAAACTTTTGAAAAGGAGTATAAAAAATATTGTTTTGTTGATTAAATAATTTAAATTAATGTTAATTATTTTTCTATCAGACTATTCCTATTTCATAATCGTTGTTGTCAAAAATTAAAACACAATAGAGCTTAATTCATTTATTTCGGTCTTGGACGTTTCGTGAATATTGACGCCTTCTTCAGATTCTTTAATTTACTATTTTTTTTTATAATAAATATATCTACGTTACTATGTGATAAATTAATTTTATTTCTAAAAGAAGACCTTGGATCTGGAATCCAATTATATATTATTAATTAAATAACTCCTATCTTCCGAAAGTCTCCAATTGAACTTTCATCTTTTTGTAAATTTAGTCTTTGATGTAACTTCATTGTAGTAGTTATATATTCACAGCTCGTTATTTATTTTAAATATGTGACTCAGTAAATAATGCTGGTACAGATTTGATAATTAGAAAAAAATATGTTTAATAAACTTATTTATTTATTTTTTTAAATAAGCTTAAAAAATATATCAAATGATAGAGGGGGCGCCCCTAATCGTTAAACAATATATATCCCAGAAACGTCCAATATAAAAATAAATGAACTAAGCAACATTCTAATTTATGCTCTGAAGGCAGAATAGAAGAATAAAAAAAATATATATTGGTATAAAATATGTAAAACTATTTTCAGATATCTCAAGAATCTCGATGATGGAGAAACAGTCCCGAACTGTTGAGTATAAATTGTAAAATAGAAAAAGGATCGTTTAGGAAGAGGTAGTTTCACAAAATAAATCATATATTTACATATGATAAATTACACTTTTCGGGACGTTTATGAACTTTTTCACCATGTTGCTACATTCTGATTTTTAAGACATATAAAATGATTTGTATTTATTTTTCTCCTAATCATCACATTGAGAAAGTTCATTCGGAGTTTATTTAAAAAAATCATACCTTGGTTGAAAGTAATAAGTAAAAAAATTCGTTTAATATTTTGTATTCAAAATTGCAATAGCTTGGATCCCAAATATATTAGTGAATAACTTAACAGTTAATGTTTTGTCAATAGGGTATCTTCAGGTTTGAATTATGAAATGAATATGAAGTATGTCCCACTTAAACTGTTTAGATGGGATTCATTGAATTAAGATAATCTAAAGTATCATTTAGAATCTGTATACTTCATACAAGTTAACATTCTAATGCTATACGCTGTGATATGAAGGGTTCTGAGTAATCGTTGATATGATACCTGACAATGCAAATTATTTCACAAGTATGTAACTGCCCTATCGAACTGCAGCCTTTCGTAGCTCTTTCCTGATCCGTTCCTCATCCCTATGGAATTCTATTCCCTCCTTCATTCGTAGTTCTAATACCCTTCCAACCTTCAAATCCCATATCTTCGACCACTTTCTGTCCACCCGGAAGAATAACACCCAACCCAATAACCCGGAATTCCGGAAGAATAACAATTGAAAGCTTCAAACAAGGTTTATATATTTTTTGGACTTAATATTTCATATTTTCGTTTATTCTTGTAAATATGTATATTAGCAGAAATTGTACCTTTCCATTTATTATTTTTAGTTTAATTATATTTGATTTATATAATTGTTTTTCTATTATTTATTATCAGAAGTGTTTGTCATCTATGTTTTATGATATGACATGTGGTTTTACTTTATTTTAATTATTGTTGTTCATTTTTATCTTTTTAAATTCATTATTTTATTATATTTCACTCTAATGCTCTAAAGCCTAATTTTGACATATGTATATTATTCTAAAGGGATCAATTCCAGAATAATATTATTATTTTCATATACTGTATGCCTATTAAAAATCTTGTTAATTAAGATATCCATTTTGAGAATATAAACTGCTCTAAAAATTATAATTCTCTTATTAATAGGAGTATCATTAACAATGATTTTAAAAATTCCTTACCACGTGTCCTTAAGAATACGTTGTGGAACGAGAAAAACCTCCACGTGGTTTAAAGAAAACATGACTTTGCTCATATTCAACTTCGTAGAATTTTGAATACAGTGATCCCTCAAGTTTTCTTCAGTGCGGTTTCAATAGCTTAACCAAATAATGTTCTATCGCAAATATAAGAGGTTTCCATTCTTCTTTATTTTTTTCTCTTTCTCTTTTTCTGTTAGAAACGCAGCGGTTTGGGAAAACAACCAAATCGTTTTTCTCATGGTCCACCGCAGTTGTGTTGAAAGTTCTTATCCCATCGTCGAATATTTAAACGATGACATTCTGGAATGACCTTTACTGTTTGTCTATTTTTTTCCATTTTAATTATCATATAGAAAAATAATTAGTTGAAAAATTAAAACCATGGAATAATTCATAAAAAAATGTCTAGGAGGTAATAATTTTTTATCCCATTTTAATGCCAATGCATACTAAATATACATATCTATATTATGCGTATAGGCTAAATTATATGAATAAATAAATTAACCGTAGAAAAATAATCCGCAGTCATTGGTATAGAGGGAGTCGTCGAACCCGAAAAACTAAAAAATGGAAAAATTTTATCATTCTACCTTAATTGATTTTTCTGAGAAAAATTTCTTTAGGTGCATTAGAGCGAATCGCCCTCAATGAGATGAAAAATATAACCCTCTCCCACAATCTTCATCCACCCTCATTAAATGCTCATCTTTATCTGAAAAGTTAATAAAGTGCCAGTTTTACACTATATCACGATTATCTGAGTAATTATATTTTAGTGTCTCCTTCTTCTTTCTCCTTCCTCTTAGCACCTCTCAGAGTGGAGGTGCCTTCGTCCAAGCAAACAAGGCCCTCGATCCCGCGCCAGCACCCTCATGGCATCCCTGTTTTCCCCTCTCTTTTATCTCTCCTCTGGAGATGTAGTCCTTCCATTGCATTCTGGGTCTCCTTTTGGGGCGTTCTCCTGTTGGTAACCCAGCCACCCTTACTCCTGAGGGGATAAAAATATTCGGGATGCCAGTTTTCTCGATGATGCGGGGCCTCTTATATTGGGCTAATCACCCGTAGTTGAGTATAAATGATTCAGAGAAAATTAAATTGCCTCGGACTTGGACCAATCGGTTACGATGCGGCGCGCGAAAGGACATAAGATTTGGATCATAGATATTTTAGAGTCAAGGATATATACTTTATATATATATGTATATCTATGTTTTCTAAAACTTATTTGTGTTAAAACCTAAATATGATAATTAAATTTATTATTTACTAATCCTTTGATTTTATTCTTTGGTTAATTGATCGTTTTAATTACAACATGATTGTATATTGTAGCTGACTCAACGTGAAATAAAATGTTAAAAATATTTTCGTGAAAATCTGATGCAATTTAATTCTATTGAAATATTGATCCTTGATTCTACAAAAAAACAAAAAAAAAAAGTGAGCCTTTCAAATAAGATTGTTTCAAAACAACTGAGATAAAAAGATGTACTGAAACTTTATTCTGAGAAATCTTCTGCTATAACTTTAAATAATGTTTCTCGTAGGGCTGTCAAATAGATAAGCTTCCTAGACTCACGTCTTGACAAACAAATGATATGGAACTCCGTTTTCCTGTTCTTGTCTGAAACTAGAAGGAACTTCGCTAAATCTCCAGTAAATTATAATATGCTCAAATTTTCCTATTCACTACAAGAAGTTGATTTACTTGCATATTTGACAATCCCTATTATTTCAATAATTCTCAACTTTCCTCAATTCTTTCAAAATACTCCACTAAGCTCTGTACTGTGGATCTTTACCACTTGACAACTTATTAGTTATTAATTATTCATCGGTTCTGACTAATGCTAATAAACAGTTATTTGACAGTCGCTCAAAATTTGTCAGTGAACAAATGAGGATTTTTCTTTCGAAAGTTTGTTTATCCACTTATCAAAAGAAAAGTCTTTTTGTAAATAAAATCCTATAGCTAAATGAGTTAATTTCTAAATTTAAATTCTAGTTAAATATGCGTTAAAATCAACAAATAAATTATCTCCATAAGATGCTCTCATACTGATTTTTTAATAATGTGTGTTCGAAAAGTGTATAACTTGACTTTTGATTGAAAACTTTTCAATTCATCCATGCTCTTATAATTGGGCTATTAGACCAGCGGCTTCGTTTCAATAATTTATTTGAGGGAGAGACAACATGCTAAATTGGCAAACAATTTTGAATCGCTTTCCTAACTATATTGAAATATTTTGATTTTCCCAAATACATAATGAAATATTTTATTTTTCCAAGCACTTAATTATTTAATATCTTAATTTGACTAATTATTATGGATTTAAACTTTATGTTTACCAGTATGAAATAATAAAACTTGAAAATAATCTGTTTTCTTATTTTGCAATTCTAAATCACTATAATAGGTCAATACAATCTTAATTGCTTTATTACGTAGGTATTCGTTTTAAATTTTGTAGATCTTCAAGTTAAACTTATTAATACTATTTAGGCATTTTGGAGTAGGTTATAAAATTTCTAATTTATTTTTTGATTTTTCAAATATTTTGGGTCACCATCACCCCTACCTTCCTATTGCGACGTTTCAAGTAACCGTAAAACATCATTCGTGGCCACTGTCTCTCGTGTACCATCTTTTGAATACAAAATACTTTGTCTTATTTTTTGGTTCGGATTTGCTTATCCCTTCTACGAGCGTAGCAAACGGTCGAAGAATAATTTCGTTTCAGTTTGATACTAAAAGATATTGCAGAGTTAGCTAGTGGTTTCCAATTATTTAAATAATTATTCAATTAACAAACCGTTAGCAATTATTTAAATAATAATTGTTAAATAGGTTTCTAATATTATATTATTGTTCCATTGCTTTTCAAATTTTGTACAAGCGGAGTCCTCCTTCGTTTTTAGGGTAGTTGCACAAAACTTCGGAGTAGTTTAAATATTCAAAAATAAAAGTTTTGGAAAGGAGTAAATAATAAAATCTTTAAACAAGTATATGAATTAAACTGAGTCGTATTTATGCCGCAAGTTTAACTGAAATTATTCCGTATGGGATTTGTTTATCCCTTTTGTTGTATCCTCATGTAAGTAAAGTAGTGAGCATTAATTCACTGTTATCTGCCTACATACTTCAATTTTTTTTATGACCATCTTCATAATCATTCCTGACATACGGAGTGTCACCCTATTCTAACACCATGCTGGAGGGAGGGTCAAGCTTTCAGTTATTGGGACCACCACAAAAATAAAAGTCGACCCCCAGGCCGGATTCAAACCGGTGCCACTGCAATTCCCAGACGGTAAAGACCTACGCCTTAACTCCCTGTGCTACAGACGGCACCACATAATCAGACATAACCTCATGCTTCCTTCTACATCTCCGTTTACCCTGGGACGTTTCTACCAGGTCATCGCAGTTTCTACTGCTAGATTACCTTTTTTTTTTTTTCTAGCAATAGCGAACAGAAAATATTAGATATTCTTGTAAATCTCGTTACTTATGATTTCTGTGCTTTATTTAAGGAACTCTACATTCATTAAATGACCTTCAATTATACGAATTCTCCTCGCTGACCCTCTCGACAGTAATCGCCTCTTTCCCATGACATATGTAAAACCACCAGTAAAGAACAACACCATTCTCCGTAATTGGAGGGCCTGGAAGAGTGTTTACCACAAGCGAAGGCAGGCAAGTAGGTCAGGCCAAGACATCACTTGTTAGCTGTTGGACTATTATCGTCTTCTCACAGGCTCCTCACCGCCTATTTCCTGCTCCATAGCATTCTCTTCACCAATACAAACCGTCTCGCAATGCCATCCTTTACTTTACTTTTATTTTTTATTTTACTTGTGTCTTCTAACGAACGTTATTCACGGGGCCAAGAAAAATAAACATGTTATAACTCTGGAAGAAAAGTATTGACAAAGTTTTATGTCCCTGACATTGCATACTTTGTGTTTCTTCTTTTCAGTAACCTAATACAGAGCGATGCTAATCCCCCTAATTATTTGTAAAAGGAAATCTATATTTTACTTTACGCTTGTACCCGTGAGTTACAGTCATGTCACGCTCGAATACAAGTGTAACATATTTTTTTCTTACCTACAAAATGCTTATACAATATATAAAAAACTTATACTTAAAACATAAATCCAAATATATATGCTTACAACTTGGCCACAACTTGAGTTAATACTTTTCAGTTTTGAAAAACTAGATTAATTTATCATCGTAATATTTATACTTAGTATCTGAAATAAAATTGTGTCTTTATGTGGTTGAATTGGCACTTTTGATGGTCTATCTTAATAAAACTAATGTTAGATCATTTTATACGAAGCCGTGACGTTTTGGACTAACAACTATAACAACTTTAGGGTGACCTGAGAACATCTTAGCTGTACTAGTTATTATTATAAAAAGAATCGTGAGGTAAAAGTATCACTTACAGTTAAGTAACAGGAAGAACTGAGTAACAAGTTGTTAACAAGCGACCACAACCCATTTCTGCTAATTTCTAATTTCTGTTCTCTAAAAAGAAAAAGATTCCATCATATTTTTTTATATAATTTATTTACATCTCTTATTGAGAACATTTATACTTGATGTACTGATAAAGCATTTGTGAATACGAATACAAAGAGAAAAATTTTGAATATTTAAAAATAGAAAAGTATTAATATTTGATTAGAAAATAAATATGTGAAAATCTAATTTACTTATGAGAAATTGGTCCTTAACATGATTCATATTATCAAAGGTTTATAAAGGTAATAAATATTAAATAAAATTCTTATTTGGACGAGAAACGATAGATAACCGATTGCTTTGATCCGTTCATGAACGATGTTTTAGTCAATATGGAAAAATGTTACAAGTATTGTGTTATTTGAGAGAACTGTTGATTTTGTAATAATTGTGAATGTTCCTTAGTGGAAATAAAAGAAATTGTACTGGCTCCCCGCTTTTTTATTTCTTGGCCCGGATAACACACTACAATAGATATACCTCATATTTCAAACAAATAAATATAATTTTTTCCTTTAATTTTAACGAAGTTAACAAAGAAAATTTACATTGGTTAGTACTTTGAGGCAGGAAGGAATGTTGCCTAACCACTCACTTCTTAGCTTTCTCCTAGTTATCGCCATCTTATTGTCTTTGAATAATCAAGACTTCAATATCAATCGTTAATGATTTTATCTGATAATATTGATTATATAATTTTGTGGGATTCATGGTGATTTTGTATAAATATTATTGTTTGAATATTGAATAAATAATTATTTTCCTATTATCCTTTGATTTTTTTTATTTAGGAATTTGATGGTTTCATTTATTTTACCCCGGTAAAATGATTTATTTAGCCCTATCATAAAGACAAAAAAATCACCGGTTTTCGCAACTCTCGCAATATTAGAAAAAGTATGAAACCTCCACCGGGTCCCTTCCATATTTCAAAATATATAATATATCAATATATCTCTCATAAGTTCGGAAATCTTGTTTCTGTAAAGTTAAATTTTTTAACGTTAAACTCAATTTTTAAGGACTGCCATACCTAATACAGTCATATAATAAATAAATATACACTTAATACATAAATAATATTAAGCCTCTTAATAATGAAAAATCGATCCGCGCATCACACAATTTTCACTTACCACGCTACTTATATTTCCAACTTTTGTGTAGATCAGCTAGTATTGAAGTTATCGCTATTTTAGTTATTTTTGAAAATAAAAATCTAAATACCAGTGAAGGCGATTTTTTTTTAAAGGTAATCCACAGCGAAAGTGGTATGGTGTCTAGTTATTTACGGGTGACCAACCTATTCTAACCATGGGGGTCAAGTTTTTCATTTTGCGGGAAAACCACTCAATGAAAAAGTCAACGACGCCAGGCCGGATTCTAACAGACCCCGCTCTCAGATCTCAAAACGATAGACCTAGGCCTAACCATCTGAGCTACGGACGGCCTTTTTTTTTTTTTAGTTAAAAAAAATTCGTATTTCAGTATTTCTCGAGGTCGGAATAACGTGTAGATATTTCTTCTATTTAGCAAGAATTCAATAGTTTACAAAAGATAAAGAAGCCGTAATTTAATCGGAAAAGACGGGGCATGTCGGCTTTTCCGGTTTTCTATTTTACCTTTTATTTATTTTTAAAAATATCTTTAATTTTTTATACTTATTTATTGTTTATGATTGTGATAATGAGAACTGTTTTATTTTTTTGAATAAACAAAATTAAGCGTACGTCAGAGGAATATTGTTTCTATTTATAAATACACAATTTTATTTCGGATACTATTTATAAATATTATAATGAAACACTAATATAGTTTTCCAAACTGAAAAGTATGAATTCTAAGAAGTAATTTTTTTTCTTTTACTCCTTTAGTTATTCATAAAATTCTTCAATATTTTGAATTTATCCATTGTTCGTTATTGTAACAATAAGAAATGATATTTTTTTTTAAAATAAACAAAAGTAGAAGATAGTTTGGAGGAAGATTTTTGTTGTTAAGCCCTGTCAGACTATTTCCAAAAGAAATAGACGTATTTGATATTAAAGAACATTTAGTCACACGTTTAAATACTTAGTTTAATCAAAATTATGAAAGTCGTTTTTGGGAAAATTCGAAAAAAGTGAAAAATCGATTTTATAAATTGGTACATACCGACATTCGATTTTATCTAAAAAGGTTATCAAACCTAACTGATATACTTATCTTAAATATGTAATTTTAGTATTGTACTACTTTTCGTTTTTAAACAGGTATGTGTTGCTATGTATCGAGTTTTGGACATCCGGGATACTATTAAGGTGTTTCGTCATCTGCTCCTGATCAGGGTATCCTTCTGGGAAGCTTTTAGCATCCTCGGATGTGAAAACATCTGTATTAAGTTTTTCACATTACCAGAGGCCCCTGAGGAAATTAGATTGACAAACCTTTAAGTATCGAAGCAGAAAATAGGTTAGGACGAGGGACCAGAATCAAATTAACCAGGCAGCAAAATTTTTTTGTTATACATCCTCGGCCCTGAGGAGGGGGACGCCTGCCTCGGGTGTCTTCGGACATTACGACCAATGAGATAAGAGATCTCAAAATAAAGTAACGCCCTAAAAGGAGTAGTGGGAGAAAAAGAGTAGGGTAACAAGGGCAGGAAAAGGATTCACTGGAGGACCAGACGGGAACGAGAGAGGACTCTGCAGAAAGGGCTAGACGGAGGAAGACCTCGTCAGCAGACAGGGTGAGGAGGATGCGCTTCGACCATACGAAGGCTAGGAGGCCTGTACATCCCTGATGAAACAGAAGACACCCACGGCACTACATCCCACGGCATCAGCAGCTATAAGTATAAATTAACTAATAAGCAATCATGTAATAATTTATATTTTATGGCAACCTTTATCTGAATCATTTGAATCATTTTAATCATAACCAATTGTAAATAAATACTTAGTTTCTTTATGTAGTTTGTATACTATTCTATAACCCAATATATCACTCTTTATTATCCTATATAATCAATGGTAAGAACATTTTATGAATATAAAGGTATTTAATTGGTAAACTGGTAAACACACAAACAGCCTTCGAAAAGGAATCCAATTATAATAATAGTTTTTTAGGACTCAATTTATAATCAATTACTTAATTTATTTTGGATAATTGCCTTCAGCGATGTAAGTAGTAAATCTGCTACTAGAACATAGCAGTGTTGTATACCACTTGGTTGTTTGGACCCAACAACCAATGTGTATTTCCGCATATGTATCTCCGTCGAAAACTCTACAGAAATATCAATTTCTATTTATAAAAAATTTAATTTTTCTCGATTGCAAAGCTTTCCCTTACTGTATACACGTTTGATACATACGTAATTAAAAGAAAAAATGAAGTATGTCTTGGGGATACATTATTTATTCAATCTATTTCAAGTTAGTAGTAGTGATATTCGCTACACTTCAGCTCAGATAAAAATAGAGATTTCTTTATTCCTACAAAGGAATCTCTGGTTTCCAGGAAATATTTTATCTTCTGATATACACATACTCATTTATACGAGTCTGTACTATTCATATCGTTCTATTCTAGACTACTACTATTTTCTATAAGTAAATTTATTTGAAATCAAATGATTAATTTTCTTAAACATTTACGTGCGGGATCTGCTATTGTTGACTATAAATAACTAAACACCGACCAAAGCAGAAAGAGAATTCAGCTCCTAGAGATGCTAATATTAGATGCTATCTAGAAGGAAGAATCCAGAGCGGAATCCATCTCGATTGTTTTCATAAAGGAACAGAATGGACTGGCCTAATCTTATCCTCCCATCTCATCTCTCCACAACAAGGATCGCTCGGCTCTGACATACCTCTTCATCTCAAGCATGTCACTATTTCTGGATCATTTGAAATCTATAATTATGAAGCGCTTGCTTACATACAAATATTTTAAAATTATTATTCTTGCAGGACTGATATTGTATGGAGAAATGATAAAATATAATAAAAGTGAAGCAAGTAATAAATATCAACGAAGAGGTGTAGATAGTTGACCGTAGATTAATGATTGTAGAAGTTTGTCGGGGGGTGCGGTAAGCAAAGAACAACATAAATAAACAAAACCATATTAATAAATAAATATCAATGTTTTTAAATGATAGATTCCTAACTTTGGATTTAGTAATATAATTTCAATATTATTAGCCTTGGACAATAAACCTGATTTTATTAAATTGTTTAGAATTCCTATCTTGACAAAAATTTGTATGATCTCCCATTTGTTATCTGATAGAACTCTTGTTAAGTACTAAAGCTGCCAAAAAAAAAAAAAAATCAATTAGATTTCTGGAACATTTCTTACTTTATGGTTTTATTCGAATGAAATCTTTTTCCCATTAATCAATAAAATCTGAGTAAAATTCATGTTTTCTAACTAGAAAAAAACTTATAAATAAACAATTACAGAAAAAAAGCTTTGATATTTATGATTTGTTTCCGCTATAAATGTTAATTGAGAATATCATAAAACATAAAATGGCTACAAAAATCATCTAGGTTTCTAGAAATTATCATAATAAGTGGTTTTATCTGAGTTGTTTTTTAATTCATCAATAAAAACTGGGTAAAGTTTATTTTTTCAGACTAGAAAAAATATAAAAATAGTTGGAGATTTATGCTATTCATGCTATATGAAT
The DNA here is from genome assembly GCF_000696795.3 of Halyomorpha halys. NCBI lineage: Eukaryota > Metazoa > Arthropoda > Insecta > Hemiptera > Pentatomidae > Halyomorpha > Halyomorpha halys. The sequence goes on from NW_027104784.1 coordinate 251,474, forward strand.
TCTGGAAATTCATTGCTAAAGTCTGCCTCCTTCATTAAAAGTCATGACTAATAGTGTAACATAGTTTACTTTCGCATAGTTGTTTTTGAAATCACACATAGTACAACCAATCATTTTATTATCATATCAATATATATTAGTTGTATATGTGTAAAAAATGTTTTTGAAAATACGAAGACCTAGTTTTACATACATGTTATTGTTGATGTACAAACTTTCTAATTTCATTATGAGGCCTACTTATTTATTTATAATTATTGTTAGAAATGCATACCAATTATTATTCTTATTTATATATTACTATAATTTTTAAGTAAATAAAATGTTAAATAAAAGAAACGGGTAAACCTGTCTGTATAAGTGAGGAAATATATTAAGTTTTAATTACAAACAAAATTTTATATATATTTAAGCATTTTTTTTTTTAGTACACGTATTTACTTTAGAAAAAATGAAAACATTTTTTTTTTAAAAGTATATTTGTTATATACGACTATTGATTATTCCTGCTAATTTATTTACTCTAATTAGGCCGAACTTCATGCTTATGTTGCATTATAATGAATAGAGACGAATATATTTCTGGATAGTATTATTAGGATATTTTACGTAATAGAAAAAAAAATTAAATAATGTTAATATTATTTTCAGTCACTTCAGAAGCCCAAGCATATATTTTAATTAATATAGATTATTTTTTATGTTTATGTTAACTTTATTATGTTATGCACATTTCTTGTCCTCGGCATTTGACGTTAATTTGTTAGGAAATGGTTCATTTCTCAGTGGTAAAATAAAAATAAAAAGTTTTGAAATGAAAATTAGAAGTTGAGAGTCACTAAAAGCGATTTGGTCTTTACAGACAGTAAACAAATTGATAAATTGAAATACTCAGAAAAGTTAAGGACACCAGGCTGTTTGTGAACTTTCAGCTATTTTGAAATTAAGTAAAAATAAATCAACTTTTATACTTGATGGTGTAATCATAAATACACAAAGTAATTGAAAACAGTAATTGAGTACTAGACGACATTAAACAATTTTTTTAATATTGTCAGCCAATTCAGAAACAGAGGAAGGAAAATACTAGCCGCAGTAATGGTTTCATATGTGACGTAAAAAGACATTTAGACATAAAAAAACAAAACAATAACACTGATTAAAGGATTTGCACTTTTTAGCTGTTTTAAATAATTACGTATTTTGCTTCTAATAGAATTTTTATTATTTTATTTTTTAATAAACCATGTAATACGGTTTCATGAAAGAAGAATGTAAAAATTCGCCTATAATCCATGCTTTAATTTAAGCAAACTCATCTAACTGAAACGTAATTTGATAATAAGATTCATTAGTATTCTCAGGTAAAATAAATTCTAAACAAGAGAATTGAAAATTTTAAACTACTTTTCTTTGTATTTAACATCACTTACGTGTCTATACTACGATTTTATTGGTTATGAAATTCATTTCATAACGATTATGTTGACGAAAAATTTCTTTTTTATTTTTTTCTTGAACTTAAATTACTGGGTCTAATGGATTACTTTGGATTAGCGAGTACACGGTATTATTTAATGTGAAAATATTTTTGTCTAAAATGTAATTATAAATAAATTGCGCGGATCCGCTAGAGGTGTTGGAGACGGTGAAGCTTGACTAAAGGATCCATCAGATTAAAGTAAGTAGCTTGGTTTGCTCACTAAGGCAAATTAAATATGCAAATTGAAGACTTGGTGTTCCGTGGCTGATAGTCTACACGTCCTCTGTCAACTGTCTCTTATCTCTCTCTCTCCTAATGTTTAGTTAGTACTTACTCCTTTTGGCTTCATTTTAATTCTCTGTGTAATATTAGGTTTATTTTTAATATAAGTGTAAAAATATGTGTTTTTGTTTTTTTAATTATTTGAAGGCACCAATCAGTTATCGGTCATTATTGCCTTAATGTTCAGATCACAATGGATCGTCTTGTAATTCTTGACGTTTAGCCTGTAGTCTCGACCAAACATTGAACTGGAACAAGGGCCCAGATTCTTTATTTCGTATTATTTTGAATTATATTACTTTTTCCACATGGAAAACTGTTTGGAAAACTAAAATTTGATTAAATTTTGTAGTAAAGTTCGGAATGATTGAGAAACTCAAAAAGTTTATCAACAGTTTGCTTTTTACGCTTCAAAATGGAGGCGAATCGTGTAAAGATTTGAGGGAGACTTATGCTCGGCAGACAGTTAAAATGTGTTTAACTTCAAGTCGTGTATAATCGCGGGTCAAGAGATAATCATCGGTCAGGCGCTTATGATCTATTCGAAGGAACGTCTAAATCCCCCCTTCTCTGCACACATGTCTAGTAGATGGAATTCAAGGGGAGACATCACTTTTTATTTCTCTTAATTTATTATCCGTAAGTTTTGTCCACATTTTCTCTTGTTTTAATTTAATTTTATTAAATCGTTTAAATTGAGGGTAATGAAGTCACATCACGATGCCTCTTAAAAATCACCACCTTTGCTGTTAGATCTGCCAGTTCGTAAGCTGCTATTCCGCAGTGTCCAAGGATCAAGACGAAAGACACTAAAATACCGTTTCTATTTGCAAACGTTTTTGAGTAAAGAATGTTTTGATTTAGAGGTTTATTGTTTAAAATATAAATAAAATATTATCTGTCGAATCTTCTTGTCTTCAGATCTTAGATAATAGTGTCTGAAGGAATGACTAATTTCTTAGAGAAAAGGAAGATTCCTAGTAGTAGTGCTTGAAAATTAAATGTTTTTAGAGTAACTAAAGGCGAAGTGACATTTTATGACAGATTTTTTTTTTTTTTTTTTAATATTTATTTAATGTAATTTACAACTGTACAAAATAATACAATACAACAAAGTAGTATGTTTCATATACATTTGAAAATCTTGGGAAGGAATCACCCATTGGTGGTACGTCAAACATTAATTTAAATTAGAAGGTCCCGTGGCCATCTTCTTTTCAGACGCCTCGGAGGAATATCAGGGATTGTTTAGGATGAATGATTAAGAATTAATGGGTTAGGATGGTTAAGGAGTTTGGAATAAGAAGACGCATATCTGTTTTGGGTCAAATCTGCAACGAATGGGATGTTAAGGTCTTTATGAATGAGTTTATTTGTGACGTAATACGGAGCATCAAGGATTTTACGTAGGATTTTGCATTGTAACGTTTGGATGCGGGAAGAATTTGATGTTTTGGTGGAGCCCCAGAGCTCAATTCCATATGTCCAAATTGGTCTGATTATTGTAGTGTATACTAATATTTTGTAGTGAATGGAAAAAAAAATAAAAATAGGAAAACTTACGTATGTTATTATCATCAGTATTAAAAACCCGTTAGTCAAGCAAATTTAAAATTAAGTACTATAATCACCCTTACTGTCTTAATTGGTTAAATAATAGGTTCAAATTCAAGTCGCTTTTGTGATTATTAATCGTTTTGGGTTGCTTTAAAGCATTACGATTTTGTCTTAGCGGTTATATTCCCAAACTTTGGAAATATAATAGCTAGAAAAACAAAACAACTCTCTATGACTTGTGAGCTTTTTCATTAATATTGTCGTGGCCAAATAAAGTTAACAAAAAATAGAAATAGTTTGTATATAAATATCTCAATATCCAACATTTTATTGATTTGGCCTTGGAATAAGTCCCTGTCATCTGTCCTTTCGATATTAATGGCCTACCTACACAAAACTTGAATAACCTTCCTCCACGAAGTATTTCTGATAATCTTCCTAGGTCTAGTAAAAAAAGATGACCCAGAAACCTTTTAGCCTAAGAGTAGTGTCATTGGAATTCTGCGAACCGTCCATTTCTCCACAATTCAATATTGAGTCATATCAATACAACTGAGTATATTTAATAATACACATACTAACTTTAAATATTGTTGGTCAATCAAATTTTATAATGTGTGGTACGGATAATATGTTGTGTAATGTAATGCTAAATTGTAAGTATTAAACTGTTGTATCATGTTATTGAATTGATAATCATTTATTTATTATTTCTTGTTATTTTAGTTTTTTTATTTCTTATTTTGTTATCATTTATATATTTATAGATTTGGTGTGAATGAGCTTTATTATTCGTATTACCATTTTCTATAAATATAAGACTGAATGAAATATTACAAAAAAACAAAAAAAAAAAAAACGAAATTATATATCTTAAATAATTCCTTAATACTCTGTGATAATATCAATGAAAAGTTTTGAGTCTTAAATGGTGATTAGTAATTGGTGTTAACTCAGTATGTTGGAATATCGCAAATTAAACGTATGCTAGTTTCTGGACATAGCTCAATATTGTATATATTTTTTCCTATTATTTTTGTTATCGATCTAATATAATAATTTCTCTAAATAGTAAAACTTTGTGACATGGGTTACATCATCAGACTGCATACGATATTCAGATGTCAATATCAACTGCAATAAGAAAAAAATAAGTGTAGATAAATTCTGGTTAATTTTAATTTATTTATTTATTTTTTTAAATAAATATAAAGAAGACGACATCCGAAAACCAAATTTGGCCTAATTTGCGTTTTGGGAAAAAGTTTTACCATTTTACAGCATTAATTTCTTGTTTGAGACTTTTTTTTAATCATTGTTTTTTTTTAAATCAAAGATAATCAAAATATTTTTAAAAAATAACTATATAGTCTCAACATAGTTTATTGTCTTATAGCATCTACGTTTCGGCGATTCCAGCCAATCTCAAGGACATTTTATTTATAATATCAAAGCTAAAAAAAAAAGATGTCATTAAAAGGTTGCAGGCTATTTTGCCTTTTTCAAGATATATCTTAGTCTATTAACCTCTTTTTATTATAGATTTTTGTAATAGATAGTGTAAATTGACTAAAATTAGTATAAGTGAAACAGTAGATAGTAAAAGTAGGTTAATGGAATATTTTGACAAAGACTGAATAGCCTACAAACATTTAATGACATTGTTAGCAGTAATATTATAAATAAAACATCCTTGAAAGTGGTCGGAATGACCGAAACGTAGGAGTTATAACAAAATAAACCTGTTGATACTATTTAAATATATTTTTTATTTTATTTGATTTTATGGTATATCAATCAATACAATTTTTTAAAGCTGTCAATTTATATTTTTTTTTAGCTTTTAGTATTGAATGAAGTTCTTATTTTTTTTAGATTATAGGTTATTATTAAAGAAGAATGAGTAAAATAAAAAAAAAGAAGTATTTATTATTCTGAGCTGTACATGACCTGGATTGATTTGTTATTTCATCTAACTTCATATTCAATCCTCTGGTAACGGTCGCTTTTCTTCCTTTTCTTTTCTTGTACATTACCGTCAAAGAACTAGAAACTGTCCCTCAGTCCGGACTCTATATGGCTCTCCTTGTACCCGGAGGGGGGCAACAGTATATTGCTGTATTTTCAGGGAACACAATGCCCCATAGATTCGTATCACCGTAGAATGTTTCTATCTTTTCACCCTTGCAATACTGTTCTGTTTTGGATTTTTTTTTTAAATTTATTTATTTTTTTTTTTTAATTTAATTTTTTTTTTTTTGCCAATTGCAACTTAAATTTTAAATTTATAAATTTGTAGTTATTGTATGGATGTAAATTTCTATTAAATATTTTTCAAAGCGTCATGATCATTTTTCAATTATAATAATCATTCATGAAAGTTTTTGTTAACTTATTTAACTCTTTAGTATTACTTTCATACTAATAGCACATTTTTCTTATTAACAGTCTATCATTTCGTCCAGTATAGACAATTTTTTTTTCTCCTTTATTTGATATTCATGCATTATTTATCCATCATTATGGCTCCTATAACGTTATCGTTTTATTACAACAAATAAAAATTGTTCTATGTAGGATTTAGATGATAGATATTTTGTTGATATGATGTACAAAATCTAACGATTTTTTGCCCGAAGTAACATAGAATCCCACATTATAAATTGATTCATAGAAGTTGTTGCTCAATCTTATAATATAGCTTAAATACATTTTTTCGGTATCATAAGGGGTTATATATATATATAAAACAATTGAGTGAGTGACTGTGTGCTATCTTTGCTGGAATATGTTTATTAATCTGTTTTTACTTTGTTTTTATGTTGTAAGTTCTTCAATAAGACAACATAATTATTAATTTCATTTTTTTTTTGTTCTAGGTAAGGTTTTTTGAATCAGACTAAATTGTGATTACTTTCTCAAGGTAAGGTATAAAATGAATTTAAACTATGTTTATTTCCTATTTCCATGGTATTTAATAAGAATAGTTATTTTCTGTAAATATTAAGAAAGCTTGCGGTGCTGTGGAATCCACTTTGGGAACAATGCCCTTGAACTCCCTGGTTTAGAGGGTTACAGGGATGTCTGAAATAAAAATCGACTTCAATTTCGTCCCCTTTAATTGATTTTTCGCGGATTTTACAATAGGTAAAAAAAAAAAAATAGAAAGTTGAAAAATTTTAAATAAATTAAGTAAGTGCCAATTGGCTTTGAGAGCAAGTTCTCTCCCACTCGTCATGCATCAGTGGCGCCTTAACTCTGGCCTGAGTGGGTTTTATTTTTCTTAATCCTCCCATCTGGTCATAGGAATTATCCTAAAGCTAATCAACCTATTCTCACCACAAAGGCAGGGTCGAGTTTCAATTCCTTGAGACCACAGAGTCTCCCAGGTTGGAACCCAACCGACACTGCTGCTGGGATTGCTGAGGTGACGCATCAATCCCCTCAGCGAAACGGCCTCTTGGCCTTAGCGAGTTGATTTTTACTTCGTAGGAGTCCCAAAAAATGAAAACTCGACTCTCATACTTAGGTTAGAATCGGTTGGTTACTTATACGAAAGACCCAAAAAGATATAGGAAAGTACATATCTGATTTTTTCGCGTTTTAATTTGTGTCCAGAATTCTTACAATGACTTATCTTTTTCTTCCACTACATTCTAGTTTTTGAAAATCAATTATGTTATTTTTACATTTTGCACTATCATGGCTCACAGTTTTAAATACAAATTGTACGTAATTTAATGTATAAATTTAGAGAAATCATTTATTCCTTCTAAGTTGCACCACTTACAACTGTTTCTCTATCGAAGCGTGTAGAGAAGAGGAAGACGTGAAGAAAGGCAGCTAATGAATCCACCACTATCCGTTCCGTTGAAGACAAACAAAGCCGACTTAGCTAGCATCTTGATTGTTTGCAACTTCTTCACGTATTCAAAAACTTTTCTCTAGTTCGTGCCTGACCAACTTCTCGCTTTGGCATGTAAAATTAATTCTTGTCTTCGGGGATAGCTAACCTTAACATTGTTACGAGTTATGATCCACATAATATGGTTTAATAAAACAGTAAACTTCAATCATAACAAGTCCTCTATGTGAATATAATATAGGTCTACAAATTCTTGTTCTATTTTTTTTTTAAGTGTTAGCCAAATCTTTCGTTTCGTGTGGCTTTTATTTTAAAGTATTTTCCTTAGTTGTGATATTGCCCAACTGAAATTTCCTGGAGTATATGCAATGTATCTTAATGTCGGTTCGTAGAAATGCACTTAGAGCCCACAGAAGTCTAGCTTGTTATGGGACGGTATTGGAAGATCCCTATGATTTTCGTCACGTCGTTCCGCGTACCAAAACAGATCACGCTACATGACTGTACTGAATAATATTAGCTCAAATTATGTGTATAGTTCAAATTGTTCTAAAGATATCACTCTGTAATTTATGCAATAAAACATAGGAATTGGTTAAGGCTTTAGATCAAAATACTTTTATGTAAGCACAGATGGACAGACTAAAAAAATTCTCAACTGTTTTCAAAAAAATCACGCTATCTAATTAAATGAGCCATCATAATAAAAATCAGCTAAGCCGTTCGATAAATCGTCGCGTATCTCATACTGTAGCGCTGTTGCTTTTTTTTAAATATTTATTTATTACTAGTAAATCTGATCTAAGTTAAATTGGAGTGTTACAGGCGTGTAGAGAAACTACCCATTGGTAGCACTCTAATGGCATTTAACATTAGCTGGTCTAGTGGCCGTCTTCTTTTCAGGCGCCTCGGAGGATTGTCAGGAATGGAAGAGGACGCAAGATTAGAAACTAAAGGGTTTGAGTGGCTAGAGAGTTTATAATGGAAGGAGTGATCTCTGGTTCGGTCATCGGTGATCGGGCACAGATCGGTCACATAGGGAACATTAAAGTCTTTATGTATGATTTTATTTGTGACAAAGTAAGGAGCATTGAGGATTTTACGAAGGATTTTGGATTGTAAGGATTGTATACGAGAGGAATTCGAAGGTTTAGTGGAGCC
>NW_027104784.1:259871-260587 GCF_000696795.3 Halyomorpha halys
AGTGACGAGCATTGAGGATTTTATTTTATGTAAGGATTGAATACGAGAGGAATTTGAAGGTTTAGTGGAGCCCCAAAGCTCAACTCCATAGGTCCGGATTTGCCTTATTACAGTCATGTAGATCAGTCTTTGTAATGGGTTGGAAGTTTATAACGTTTGTCTAGTAAGTGCTTAGTCGAAATCGACGTGCAGTTTCCTGTCTTTTCAGTCTTGTGTGAGGATTCCAGGTTAATCGCTTGTCCAAATGTAGTCCAATGTAGCGGATCTGTTCGACAGGGGTAAGAGTAACATCGTTAAATGAAACTGTAGGGCAGTCAGGAGGTTTACGACGAAGGGTAAAGGTGATTTGCTGGGATTTGTTGGAATTTACTGTTGCTTTTAAATAAGATTTGACTCGTCCCTAATTGATGAGCTATCTCATGAAATGCTCAATTCTGGGCATTAAGAAACAGCGCTATATCTACGAACGTATTTGGGTATAAATGTTCTGGGATATATGTACTTGGGTGTAAATATATAAAACTGCCTCGATCCGCCGCCTTACCTCTACTTGAGTTCTGAAACCTCCCACATTTTTAATTACTTTATTAACGTTCCAGTAAGAAATTAAGAATCGATATAGAGATTTTTCTGTTCTCCATGAAATTCTCTTTCATTTGGCACATCATTCTTCAAAATCCATCGCCGCTGGGTGCCGGAAAAGGGATCTATAGTTA
>NW_027104784.1:260747-277485 GCF_000696795.3 Halyomorpha halys
TATATATATAAAACTATAGATCCCTTATATATATATATCCCTAATATGATGTTATTTTAAACTTCAATATTATTCAAATCATTTGACAATCGCAGGGCCTTTTTCTAGTGTGTGATAATGTTGCTGCCTGTGACAGAAGCTCCAGATGAAGGGCTACAGCTGATTGTTTTGCCACGAGTCCCGGGATAGCGCCACTGTCCCTTTAACAATATAAATCTTTTTTTTACTATCTTAGCTCATAAATTTTATTTATATAACCGACCCCTGGCTCCCAATGGATTATCTCTTATTCCTTTTCCCGCTTTATTTCTTTTTCTTTTATTCTTTCTCGGTTTTACTACCGATTTCCCTATCTGTTATTCCCGTTATCTTCTCCCGCCTTACGCCGCGTTCGAATTAAACTTATCTCCGCGTGATGATTACACTGGCATAATATTTTAATAAAAAAAAAAAAATGTCCCCATACTTTTTTACAAAATAGTTGTGCAAGTTTGTTTTGAGTAGCAATATAATGTGGAAATAAATATAGAAGGAATTACATTTTTAAAAGTAGTAATTAATATCAACATAAGTGCAAAATATTGTTATTATTATGTACTGTGTAATTCGTTGTATAGCCTACAAAAGCAGATATACTGGCATTGTCAGTATTTCAATATTTTAACTAGCAACCCAACATTAAATTTATTTGTCTTTTTAAACAACACTCTAAAAACCAATAAATCAGTATTTATTCTTCGTCACGTAGAATTGCTTTCTTTGACAAATCTTTTCTTGTCCGTTCCTCATCATTATGAAATTTCTTGACTATTTCTAGCTCCAATCCCTCTTCCCTAACTTCCTTTAAACATCAGTAATTTCTTCACCTTTATTAATTCTGGTGTTCTGATCAAATAAAAAAAATATGATGAGGAATTATGGTATTTTGAACTTCATTGATAGACTATTAACAATCTTTTACGTTAATCGTTTTGTTCTTATGATACTATGCCCCAGAGAACTGATATTTTTTTCATTTTATTTTATAAGAGTATAAAAAAAACGAATTTTTTTATCTTTATTTGATTTTATCTCTGATTGTTATTTCAAAACACGTTATATCTGCTTTCTTCATAAATGAACGTGATTTGGAGGAATGGAAGTTATAATAAATCTAAAATATTATTATCCGCCTTTTATTTCAAAATGGTGGATGGAAACAATATTTTTCAATATTAGCAGAGAAGGTGATTTTTAAAATTACGGCTTAATCGTTGGTTTGGGTAAAGTATTAATGGCATATCGATAAAAAGGATCGTTGAATAATACTATATATATTTTATTACTGTAAATTAAATTATTATTTAACTACTCTAAAAATTCGATTGTACTAACAATGCCCAAGTACCAAGTTTAACTGAGCTCCATACCACAAGAAAACAGGTTTTTCTGCAGTTTAGTATGCTATTGGAAAATATTTTCAAAGAATTTTTTAAGAAAAAGAAAATAAATATATAAAAATGGATGAAAAGTTGGTAGGTCATCATCAGTAAAATATAATAATTTTGAAGCATTCAAAAATTTAGAATATTAATATTAATATTAATTATCGTGTAAACGTGTATTATTATTTGTTAGAACTGTTATATTATTAATTAAAATAACCACTAGGTTTCTGTAATACTCTGTAGGAGACCTAAGCAAAGATAAATTTAAAAATTTTGGAAAGTGTGACTGGAGAAATGAGAAAGAACGAATCAGGACTAAGAGATACAAAGAGCCACTATTCTAAATGGAAAATCTCAAAGAGAATATGAAGTATAGAAGAAACTGTCTTCTCCCGAGTAAGGATAGCTTAGTGTTGATTTCCACATGCATACTTATTAGGGGGACTTGTGAAAGTTGTCACATTCAACAAAAAGTGAAACACGTCCCACAAGACAGCATTAAATTCCCAACTGAAGGAAAGACTTTGGACATACTTCACCGTTGGTTGAAGGAAAACCAGTGTAAAAATGATTAGCTGTAGAAAAAAAAATCTTGGAATATTTACAATTGATGTATTTTTATTACAAATTTTGAACTTAAAGTGATATTTTATGGGCCATAAAAATAATATTTTTTTTAAAACTTCTGTCGTATAAAACGTATAAAAATGAACAATTTGGTTCTTCACATACAATAACAAAGAAAGCTTTGTGTTCACACAGGAACGAAAAAATACTTTTGTGCTTAGAATTAAAAATTTGTATACTTATATTTCACGTTTTTTACATTAAAGAACAACTTTGGTTCCTTGTCTGTCCGTTGTAAAATTTGTGTTTGAGTGGAACATCCACTACCTTAACCTCATCAAAATGATAATTACATTTCCTTGCGTATGCCAAAATCTATTTAATAATCTATTTTCGGTGCAATTTTGAAATTGCAAATTTATAGAAAATAAAATTTACTCAAAATTGTTTTTTAATATTTTATATTTTTTTAATATTTAAGTTATTATAGAGTTATGCAGAGTTTCCTCTATAAATTAAGGTACTTGTGTGAACTTATTTTTTATAGTATAGTTGAATTTAGGTATTGATATTTTTTTCATTATCTTTATCAGTTTTACCCAAGTTAAAGGATGGTTGATAATTAGTGTAACCATGGTCTAGTAGAAGTATTATTGTATTCCATCTTACTATTTTCGATTCTCCATGCGACAAACTAATTTCCTGGATACGTCTATGTTTCAAAAGCGGCTTGTTTTGTTGATGTTAATTTCCAACGACGAATCATTTATCTTAAAATATAGGTGATTAACGTACCCAACAGTAATCCGCAGAAAAGTTTGTTTTTCAGGAAATGCAAATTATAAAAAATAAAATGCACTGGGCATTTTTTTTTTTATAGCCCATGCGATGTCTATATAAATAAAGATTTTTTTTCAAATAAAGATTAACTATTTGTCATCAAACTAACTCAAACCTACACAAGGTCAGCAATGCTATATCCTTTTCTAAATAGAAAGTCGAAATTTAAATCAGAAACAGTTATTCTTAATTTTAAACAATTTTTAAAGGAGCAGTGAGCTACAACTTGAGAAACCCAACCACAATCCGAAAACTGAAGCCCAGACTGCTGAAAGACCTCCTGTTATAAATTCTATATTTATCAATTCTGTTATTGTTACTCTAAATTTTATTTTAGCCTAATTTCTTTTTTTTTCTCTTTCTTTCTTTTTTATTTCATTCGAAGTCAATTATTTATTTAGTTTAATAAATAAATGTCATTTGCTTTTGTTATTACTTACTTTTATCTTTTATTAAGAATTATTATTTTTATATATTTATTTTATCTTCATTTTTTGTTTTATTTATAACATTGTATATGGTTGGTGTCTTTTTTATGAAACTATACCCCTCTCCCATAATGAATTGTAAAAAAAAAAATGTACCTTTTACATTAACCAAGTAATGCCCACCAGGCCGATCTGATATTAACTAAATAAATTTTTAAAAATTTTTTTCCAACGTAGAAGATTTTTTGTATTGTTTCCTGATTGTTTTATTCTTTGGAAAAAAAATAAATAAATAAAATATAGAGCCGGACTTGTCGGCACGACCATCGTTAGGGGAGACCGTCCAAGTGCTCATTAATAAGAAGGCTTTTATTAGAGGATTCTTCCAACAGAAATCCATAATTCGGTCCCCCAATTAATTGTGAAGACAACTTATTATCAGAAGGAACTTTCAAGACAATATATTATATAGATAATTATAGACTATCTCTTCATAGCATTGGCTCTTTGAGGATCTTTATCAGTTGTGATCTTGTGGTCATCAATAATACTGCGCCATATGCATACCTCACCTTTCAGCTTCGTCTCTTTGCTAAGAATTTATAAAATTTTTCATTAACTCAAATTAATCTTAACTTGCCGAAGATTAGCTCCAGTTGAAAGTTAAAGGGACTGGGTGAGAGTAGGTCGCCTTGCCTTACTCCTCGTTTAATTGGGAATTCCAATCCTTCCTTCCCCCTCCCCTATCACGAAGGGAGGAGTACACTGGTACTATCTGTGTACTGGTATTCTGTTGAGGCAATTTATTTCATTTACAGCCCAATAGGTTCAAGCGCTGATATGTAATATAATATATTTTATCGAATCTGAAACAATGTAAAAATTTAAATTTTGATTGTACAGGTTGGCGTTTTAATCCGAACATTTGGGCCATCTTCTAGTCCTGAAAATTCAAGAGATAGGTCAGAAAAAAAAAGTAAAATTATAGAACATAAAATTTTTGTTTAAAGATAAATGTAAATGACAGAAAACTGAGAAACCACATAAAACAAAACAGAAGACGCTTTAATTACAGCTTAAGCAATTAATAAAAGAAACAATGAGGTAATTGGATAAATATACGAATAATAGACAAAGTATAGATCCACGATTTATCAGGAACTGAGCATAGGTACAGTATAGGACGGATTAAGAAGATGGTTTGGAAATAATACGATAGCACTACCCTATCACACAATGATTCAGTTCAATCACTTTTAATTGTTGTAGTTCAATTGAGTGTAGAGACCTCTAACAAGAATTTCCGTGATAAACTTAATGACGGTACTGATTGATCACTCTCTTTATTTTAATTTTTTCTTAATTATTTTAATTTTTATGGTATATATCATCCTTTATTAAATTTCTAAGTTCATCAATTTATAACTTGAAAATATCTATTTTATGTTTTTAGTATATGTCGACTTTTGGACAAAAGTCAGATTCATTAACATAAAAAAGAGAGGCAAAACTTTTTTGAGAAATTTTGTTTAAACATTTCTGTGTTGTATTTGTTATATGTATACAGCTCGTATTTTTATGTAAATATATATATTTTGTTTTCTTGCATTATTCAATTAGTGTTTTGATTATGCAATCAGAAAAATTTTATTTATTTTTTTTATATATGATTAAAAAGAAATCTCTCCCGCTACAAGAAATGTAGTAATGCGCAAGGAAGTGCAGTTACTAGACCAATGGTTGTGCAAGGAGGTATTTTTGTTAGGATTTCTCAAGGATGCCCACTTAAAGAGGCGGGGTGGAGTTCAGAGGCATCCCGACCCCAGAAGGCTACAGTGTAACCGAAAATAATTGTTTGCCACAGCCGGATTCAAACCCGGAGTTCGTAGCTTAGTGCATCAGGTTGCAATCTATGAAAAATTAAAAAAATAAAATGCTGAAATAGAAGTGCAGGAACCCTGTGATTGCGACGGACAATTCATTTGCTAGAGATACGGCTGACTGCTGGTGTAATTGTGGAAGAAGTGGCCTGGGAATTTCCCTTTGTCAATTATTCATTTGACATGCTTCATCAGCTTTCTATCTAAATAAACCTCATTGAAGGGGACCAATGAGTTGGTATATTATTTACTATTATCCTGCCTGCTCTCAATAAACATAACTCCATGGTCTTATAATTAAATATTACTATATCATTACAGAGTCTACGCAACTCTTTCTCTATTTCACTGTTACCAATTTAGTTCCAAGGCCTAAAGCTTCAGTGCTGCTTCTTACGAATACATTTTATTCTTAGTAATTGTTTTATGGACAGATAAAATGTGGCTACGTAACGCATTCCATTGCCATGAGACGATAATGCTATCACCTCACTCGTCGGTTCAGTTCAGTCACCTTTAATGGCTCTTCAATTGAATGTAGAAAGCTCTATTAGAAATTTCAGTGACAAAGTTTAAGACTGTAGTTATCACCCACATTCTTTAATTTTATTTTTTCTTAGAAGAGGGATTATTTTAATAATTGTAGTACATATCACCCTTCATCAAATTAATAATTACACTATTTATAACCTGACAAGCTCTATTTTATGTTTTTAGTATTTTTCGACTTAAATTGTAGGTATATCGTATAAGCATCACGCTCCATTTTCCAAGAAATCAAAATTAACGTCTCCAGTTTGTAATTTAAACATTTATTGAATTTGAACTAATTAAAAACCTGTAAATCTATGTAGAGTTGACCATGTTTAAACTATTATACCTCTAAAATTATTCAGAAAGATACTTGTTTGTCTAGGTGTTGTTAAAATCAATTTATTTTTCCTTTGATCTGCACTAATTTAAAAAAATTTACATCGAAAAGCCCTGTAAGAGATTCACTTCCTATCTCTATAGGGTATTTAATTTTATACCTTCTCCTTGGCTAAAGATAAATATCATATTTCGGAAAGTTTAATTTCATATCTTTGAATTAAGTAATGCCAGGAAATGAATTCTGGTTTCTAAATAGCTGGGCATACATAACATTTTAATCTAAAAGGTCCGACATGAAATCCTGATTTGTGTTGCAAATAAGCTTAAAAATTGCTAAGGCCAGGAGGTTTAGGAAGAGTATAATAGTATACCTGGATAATTAGGGTGTAGATTTAATATAATTCGGTTATATCATGGTTATGGTTAAGCTGTGTTATATGCAATGCAAAGTTTAAGAGCTTTTACTTTTCGTTAAGAATAATAATTCCATTGAATAACTTAGTCACGCACTTCCTTTAACCCATTAAATATAATGATCAATTCTATACTTTTATTGTTATCAATAAATTGTATTATTAAAATTTATTACTTTTAGTAATGAATTTGTATCCTGAAATTATCTAATGTGCCAAGAAATTAGAGAGAAAAAAAGAAAATAAATTAATTGTATTTTTGTTTTAATTAATTGTTTATTTATTAATTATTCATGTTTTAGTAATAATTCTTTATGCTATAGTAATAATATCTCGATTTACGAATTAGAATAGAACAGAAAAAAATACTTTTCTTCAAAAAAAGACATAAATAAAAAATTTTTTGGTTTTTTTGTTTGTTTTTGTTGTTTATTTTTTTTTTTGTTTCCCGTATTGTTTTTTGTTTTATATACATCTCCTGTACTTCTTTAGCTTTATATTTTACGTATTTTTGTATGAAACTATTGCTCTTGCCTTTGTTACTTTTTTATTCTTTTCATTATATCTTTGTATTTTTATTTCTATCATTTTATCTTAACATAGTTGCATTTTGTATCTTTTTAGCCCTGATGAAGCCCTGCAAAGTGGGGCGAAACGTTGGAAAATAAATAGTTGTTAACTATTTTTATTTCTCCTTTGACCGCAACCCTGACCATCTCCCTATATATAAATAAAAAATATGTGAAGACATATTAAAAATATATATATCTATATATTTCTACAGTATTTAAAATAATTACTATAGTTCATTGAATAAAATTACTTGAATCTGAATTTTTAAAAAAATATCCGAATAAATAACCAGAATCATTAGAGAAAAAAAAATAGTGTAGAATAGTAAATAACAGAAATTTTTTTTTTCTGCGGCGATATTCCTTTAGAATAACATAAATGTATTATAGAAGAAAGCTAACTGGATAAAAAAATTGAATATAAATATAAATGAATCCATAGTATCAAATAAATATAAAATCAAAATAAAATATCAATTCTTGTTCTAAACTGAAAATAAAAAAGGACATATAAGAAATAAAATAAAATAATCAATTAATTCAAAGTATTTCTTTCTATGGGAACAAACACGCATAGGCACATATTCACATGCCACAAAACAACTTTAGAAATGTTTGAATATATACAACTTGGAATAACTATTAAGTAATAAGTGAAAATTTGAAATTCATAATAAAGGAAAAGAAATAGTAAACTAAAGAAAAAAAAGTATATGTATACTAATATGTAGTGGTATAAATAATATATATTAGTGTAAAGTGTATATATCATAAATTTGTAATAATTACTATAAAGATATGTTTTAGTTTCATAATACATTACATTGATAACACGCATCTGATTGAGTTGTGAAGAAGAACTGGTATAGAAGGGTTTAATACGCTTAGGGAAGGAATCAGCACGCTGGGTTTTGAGATAGAGAGAATAACAAAAAGTAATGGGGTGGGCGTATAAATTACTATTAAAATGAAGCAAATGTGTAAATAAGGTTAGAATATGAAGATCTTGTGATAAAGGAAATTTACTTAGAATAATGGAGTTGATTCGGAAGAGATTATAAATGTAGGAAAGACACTGGTTGTTGATTATTTGGTTTAAGAATATAGCTAGGAAATATTATCTACTGAAGAACTGCTAAAGCCATCCCAATTCTGGGTCATTGTGTGAAACATTAGATTTATAAAGAAAGGTCTAAATAACCAAAAAATCTGATTCTTTTAACTTACTATTATACAATATTATAGTAATTTGACTGGAGCTATTAAAATTTCAAATCATCTCATTACTCCATCCTATTCCCCTGGCCATTTCTTATGCGGACTATAGATCCCTATGGAAGCGGTGTACTGCTAATGCAATTTCTCGCTTGGTATCCTCTTGGCACCTTGTTATTCCAGGATATTTTTTTTGTCCCCAGGCGACCCCCTCCCACCTCCGCCGTCACAATGACATCCTCGACGACTAGATAAGACCTGACTTATGTGGTCACGGCCCAGGTCGTATATTACTGCTTATCTTCTCGTCTGCAGGGGAGTTAGTGAGCTATCGGCTTGTCGGGTCTTGAACAGCGTTTTCTCGATTGTTCGTCTTCGAATGCAATTATTTTCCGACTTTTGAAAAGTTACTCAACTAGTCATTAGTAATTTCTTTAAATCAATAACTTCATTGAATAAATTATTTAATTAATATTTGAGGGCAAATTATTTCGCCAATATTAATTAATAAAGAAAATGTTCTAAAGTTAGGCTATCCTTAGTAATAAAAAGTTCAGTTTCATTAAATTTTATAGTATGAAATTATATCAATAAATAATAATATCAAGACGAAAAATTAATCAGGAGGTTTAGTTTTAGAATGCCGTGTAATAACCATTACGATTCCGTATGATGACAGTCATCTTCAAAGCCTTTTGTGCAACTGACATTTTTGGTAATGGCTATGGTTAAGCCGGAACGTAGAACATTTTGCTTGGTAGAAAATTTTGTAGAATAATTTGACCTTTAAATTAAAAAAATAAAATTACATTCGCTATATATGAATAAAGATATGATATATGTTTGAAATCACACATATATTCTAGAACAGATATAGTAAACTTCGTTTAGAATATATATAGTACAATTTTGATTTTTGTTGTATATGCTTGAACTAAATTTCTTGTAATATAAGTTTATATTTAATTCTCAATTCAAAATTGAAAAATTTGAGTTGAAGCAATGCATTTTGATTGACACAAGTATTAAGAGTCGAATTCAACCTAAAAAAAAATAAGAGGTGAATGTTTTTGGTATAGTATTAACCAGTGGTTTCGGGTAAAGATTACAAAGTCTCTCTAAAATTAGCTTGTTATAAAGAACATTCAGTTTTCTTTTTTTAGACCGTTTATTAGACCGTTTCTGGCCCTTTTTTCTTCCATCTGAATTTGTTTTGAATAGTCAAAATTTTAATTTTTTTTTAAACTTTTTTTTCAACCAAAACGTCAGTATGAATATATTTGTACATATTTAATAAAAATTTTTAAAGGTTTTGTATACCGACTCATTACTTGTTAGTGTTTTGGTTCGTGGTATATTCGTTTGTAATTATACAATTTAAAAGCATCTTTTAAATTAAAAAAAAAAACATTAATAGAAGATAGGCTAAGACCTATTTTGGAACATCGACCGCACAGCCATTTATCAGCTCAATGGTGGAGTATACCCGTTCCATTACAAGAGGCCTTTCCATAGAAATCGGAGCGACTCCAAGGTGCATCCGAGAAGCGATTATCGATTAGAAAGGAGTTAAGATTCGTTATCTACAAAGAATAAATCGATTGATGTAGGTCAGGGCTCAGAAAGCGCTGTGCTAGGAGGAGGAATTTGTAGTAGAGATGAAAACTGTAAACAGTTGATAACTTATTTCAATATTATAAAGAACCTAGTGCGTCTGCATTATTATTTCTTAAATCAATTAAAAATATTAAGGAAATAACTTAAGCAACATTTTTGGTATTTAAATATTAAAAACATCATTATATTTATTTATCGTTTGCATCCACCCCAGTCATAATATACAAATTATTCTTAAATATAAACCCATGGAATTGCTTTTTTTAAAAATCTGCTTTTCTCCACTTGTATCATCACTGCAGATACTTATTTTCATCTTGGGGCTTTATACATCTACAATAAAAAAAAAATTAATAAAATAAAAATAAATCTGTAGCTCTACAAGCATGAAGGGTGAGGGGTGCAGTACTGTGGCTAGACCAACAGTTGTGCGAGGAAATATTTTCTCAGAATCACCCTCGACCGCCTTATTTTTGCCCAATTAAGGGTACCCTCTCCACGAGGTAGGGTAGACCCCGGAAGGCTCCCGAACTCACAGAGCTGAGACAGAAAATAATTATCTGCCATAGCCGGGTTTGAATTCGGATCGTTGGTATTCGTAGCATAGTGAACGCTGAACTACACGCTCTAACATTCGGATCGTTGGTATTAGTAGCATAGTGAACACTGGACTACCCGCACTAACATTCGGATCGTTGGTATTAGTAGCATAGTGAACACATTCGGATCGTTGGTATTAGTAGCATAGTGAACACTAGACTACCCGCTCTAACATTCGGATCGTTGGTATTAGTAGCATAGTGAACACTGGACTACCCGCACTAACATTCGGATCGTTGGTATTAGTAGCATAGTGAACGCTGAACTACACGCTCTAACATTCGGATCGTTGGTATTAGTAGCATAGTGAACACTAGACTACCCGCTCTAACATTCGGATCGTTGGTATTAGTAGCATAGTGAACACTGAACTACACGCTCTAACATTCGGATCGTTGGTATTAGTAGCATAGTGAACACTAGACTACCCGCTCTAACATTCGGATCGTTGGTATTAGTAGCATAGTGAACACTGGACTACCTGCTCTAACATTCGGATCGTTGGTATTAGTAGCATAGTGAACACTGAACTACCCGCTCTAACATTCGGATCGTTGGTATTAGTAGCATAGTGAATACTGAACTACCCGCTCTAACATATCTACATATCATTTATTATTTAATATTGATTAAACCCATAAATTAATTATTATGAACCTAATCCAAAACCATTACATTCACCTGGTAACTGGAGCCAAATTTATTAATTTACTTTAATTTATTTATATAATTAAGTTAAAAATTTTAGTTCCTTATTCTTTTAATTAGCTTCAGAAAAACAGTATGAAAACATCACTTGTCCCTCAATTATGCTTCACTATCACTTCTTCTTACTACATATATATTTTACTTAAATTTTTCTTTAATTATTTATTTGCATTGTTGGCTTCCTTTATTTTGTTTTTAATATTAACTCTCTCTTCTTTTTTGTTGTGAAAAGCTTAGGATTGTTAGATATTTTTTTAATGACCATCCTCATTTTTTTTAAAGAAATTATATGACTTTATTTTATTAGGCTTGGGATCAGTTTTTTTTTATGACTTTACAATTATATAGCAAGTAAAAGGCAGCTAATGGAGATAATTCACTGTCCTTCGCCTTAAAGAGCGGGCTTAAGAAACTCTCCCGGAGTATGGAATATAAAAGACCTGATTCTTGAGGAGCAGAACCAATTCCCTCACAACTAATAACCAAGGGATTGGGAGTTAGGAGTCCATTGATCCATCTGGAGATTATTGTTTCTTTATAAGCAGTCTCTCCCTGTTTTTGTATCATTCCTCTCAATTTCTTACCCTTCCACTTCAGTCCTCACGAGAATATATTGTCTGTTATCTGCTAATTCCATCGATAATTGTCTATTATTTTCTAGGGATGTGAGTACATTTTTAATTTCATAAAGGTATTTGGCTACTATTAATAATTTTATGGAAAAGTGTAATTAAATTGTCGTTATTCTTCGTGTGGCACAGACGAGGGTAATTTACATTAAAAATTAAAGGTTTCTAATAGCGATAGAATAAATTTGGATCAAACCAATTTAAGTTGCAAAAATTTAAGTTTTTCCTAAGAATAATTTTTTTTAATGAAAATTCAAAGTGAGTAACTCAGCAACCATAAATTTAAAATTTTGATTTCAGATTCGTTCGATTATTTTTGGAGGTTTTATTTTAAATCTTTTCGGGTATTTACACTAGCTTTTTTTACTATATTATTTAGTGCATGATTTGAAACTACAACTAGTCCTCTTAGCGAGGTTTTGTTGTAATTTATAATTTCATTTATTAACGAATTATCCAGAGATGTTGTTTAACTGAAATCTGTAAAATGTTTCTGTTAAGTTAATTTGAGGAGAGGTGCAAACCTTCTAGCATGGCGGTCATTTTTTTCTCTTGTTATCTTCTGTTGTAGATAAATTTTAAATTCCCTCCAGTTGTCTATAATGTGTTAAACTTGAGTGAACTCCAAACGAGATAAACTGTGTTTAATCATAAATGTATTATATTTCTTTTCAGGATTTAATTTTATTCCCTTTATACACTTCTTTATTCTTTATATCATCCGAACAAGGCCTCGGGCTCTTCTGCCCACTATCAAGTTCTACAAAATGTCTTACACATTTAGATATAAATAATTCAATATTTAACTATGTATACATTCACTTCAATAATTTATAACCATTTACACATATAAAATGTTTTTGAGACTAAGTCAAATTTCTTATTATTTTTCTTATCTTATTATTAAATTGTGGACGTACGTTATTTTCAATTGAAAACCATTTTTATATATTCCAAATTGAATATAAGTCCTTTTTTTTCATTAGTGCGGTTGTTAAAAAAATGTTTTTAAGTTTAAAAATTATACTTATTTGAAATAATTATTGACATTTTAATGATATCTACTATATTTATACATTATCTTTTAAATTGTAATTAAATATAAAAATTTCAGTGCACTGAGGACTGAATAGTCATTACTTTGGTGATTTTTTTAGGTCTATTTCTCTATGTTGTGTATTGCCTAACTAATTACTTATTATTTAACACTTATTGGTCGAACGACACCTCTCATGTGACAACAGTAGGGGTATTCATGATGTTGTGTTAAATGTAAAATGTTTTACCATGTTAAATGTTTTAACTATAGGATTGTGAGCAGTCCTATTTGAAGTCATGTTAAACGTTAAATGCATAAGAGCCCCTAGCGGATTTTCTCAGCAACTTGTTTTATAAGCCTTTATGTTTATAACCTTTCCTTCCAGAGCCTCATGTTATTGTTTACTTCAGTTTTGATTTAAGTAATTTATTACAACATGCCTAAAGTGAGTGAAAAGTGGAATTTGTGTGAAAGTTTAGCTTATGAGTGTCTTATTGATCTTCAAACATGTGAGGAAGAGAATGAAGATGAGATAATTGACAACTGTATTGAAAGTATTCTCCATGTTCTATCATTCAGATATGCAGTTCCATTAAAATTATCCATTCTGGTTTAATTACGGGGATCTGAATACCACAAACACACGAAAGAACTGAGCTGTCACAACAACGAAAATGGCGGCGATCTCAACTGGTATATTGTGTGACATCATTCTCCATTTACCAGACCAAGTAACAGACTCTCAGCCATGTTAAATGTTATTTCGTTTTACCACGGTAAAAGAAGGCAATTTTTTTCGATTTAACATGAGTTTTTCCATTTAAAATGCTTTAACACGTTAAACCAAAGATCATGAATACCCCTAGTATATTGTTCCTGCGGTCGAATGTCTCGTGGGAGATAAAAAAGCGAAACATGTCAAAAGTAGCAGTGAATAAACTGACCTTACTTGTGCTATTAACGATTACGTCAAACCCAATGTGACCTTACTGTAACTATTAAATAGTTTTATTGTTTTTCAAGGCTCTGAGCGGGTAATTTTTATTTTTTTGTTAAGTATCCGTAACAGATCAATTGGCATCTCCAGTCATATATCATATATCACTATCTTTTCTAAATAAATTATTATTTTAATCTCATATATGTATAAAAAAATTAATTTAATAAATAAATTTTTTCTAACAAAAATTTTATTCTTACAGTACTGATTTATTTTTTTCTTTTGCATATTTACCAAAACCACCTACAACCTAGTGAGGACCACATGTAAAAAGCTAGCGACTGATAAGGGTTAAAAAATCTATTTTATTTATCATGCCCACATAATGTCCAATTCCTCCTGTTTATAATTAACTACGAAAAGTTGTAGTATTATTAATAATTATTTCTATTTAAATTTTAATTATACCTCTTGTACTAAAAGGTACGTAAAATCTTGAAGTATTATTTTGATAATATATGCTCTATTTATAGTATGATTAATTAGTAAAATAACCTTAATCAACTAGCCTACTTATTGTATCGGTGAGAATTTCTAAACCAACCTCTAGAAAGGTAAGTCACGTATAAGATAATCCAGGAACTGAACCATCATCCTTCGTGGAAATCGGTCACGTCGAAATGCTTTGCTAGCCATTGCAATGTAATTAGTGAGGCTCTAGGTTAACTATCAAGCTGTAGGGGAAATGGAATTAACAGTAAAAGGCTCAGCTCTATCGTTTGTATAATTAGTTTTCCTAGCCAAGCCAGGGTTTTCCAAGAAGGGACCGACAGCCTGTGAAATCCTCGTTGTATAGTTTTATAAATTAATGGATCCAAGGATAATCTTGTAGGTCACGGCTCAATTAAAGTTCAGTTACAATGATTGTATGAGGTCTCCGTAGAATTCATTATATATCCTTCCGAAAGAAAGGTGTTAACGAAATCTACTCACTCTTATAAGATCAAAATATGTTTTGTTAACCTAATTTGGTTAACCTAATGTCCTTTCTGTTTATTTATCAATATATATGTATTTTTTTTTAATTTTCCTACACTCTACTAATACGTTTTCGGGAAAATCATAGATTGAATGTTGTATCGAACAATTGTATATAAATTTTAACTCAATATTGCTTATTTAGTTAAATAACTTATTTGTTGTTATTTATAACTGTATAAAAACATATACAAGTAAATTTGCTGTTAGTGATAGAATGGCATGATACAAACTTGTGGAGAATCAAGCCATTGATAGAACTCCAATAACATATCTAGAGGAGAAGATCTCGAGACCATCTTTTTTTCAGACTCCTAAGAGGATTATTTAAGGTAATGAAGGAGAAGCCAGATTAGAAACAAATGGGTTTGGATGTTTATCATGGAAGGATTAGTATCTTTTCTGGCCATATCGGCAACATTGAGGTCATTTAGGATGATTTGATTTGTGACAAAGTAAAGAGCATTGAAGATTTTAGACTGTAAGGATTGGATTCGGGAAGATATCGACGGTTTAGTGGAGCCCCATATCTCAAATCCGAATGCCCTGATATGCCTTATTATAGTCATGTAGACTTTGCTTAATTTAAGGAATGGAATTGTTTATCAAGTGAAATAATAATTTTGTTACTTTTAATAATTAACATCCAAAGACTGGAAGTGTTGTAAATATTTTAATGAGTTGAAGTGAAAAAATCTTTCATTAAAAATTTTATATTGTTTTAAAATTTCACATTATCTTTATAATGCATTTCGGTGCCATCGCCTCATCAGGCATCCTGCAGTTCACTACAATTGAACTTGGAAAGTGCAAATACCAGAACAATAATTCAAAAAATTAATACTAATGATTAGTTATCTTATGATTAAAAGATAAATCGTATTTGATATAAAGGATTCACAAAAAAATAGAAGCTATATTCATAAAAAAACACATAGAGCATGCGGTAGATTTTAAAACGGTTACAAATAATTTAATTCCAGACTATACATATTTTATGAATAAATTACAAATAAATAGCTAACAATCTAGCTAATGTTATGTCACATAATAGTAATTTTGAAATGGTAAATTGTTCATAGGTTTAAATATATATTATATACTAAATATAAATTTCGTCTTTTAACAAATAAAGTATGTAAATATGAGAAGGATGGAAGTAGTTTACCAGTTAACAGCATCATCAGACTAACCTTAAAAACAATATAACAATGAAGTTGTGTGGATCTTAACAAAGTCGGCAACAATAGGTATTATTGTATTTTAAATGTCGAATAGTAAAGAGAATATTTTTTTTATCAAATATGAAATTATATTTTAAAATAGTTTTATTTAAAATTTCAAAAGCTTTCCTCTTTGAAATTATTCTATTTTGAATAACAGTATGACTGATGGTGGGGCGATGACCCAAAATAATGTGGCATTTTAAAAATAATTCAAACATTTCAGTGGAATATTTTTCACATTAACACATTACGTTTCGTTACTGTAAATTTTTAAATATAGATTCGTTAATAGTATTACTAACGTATATAATACAAAAAAATAACATAAATATGTGGAGAAAAAAGTTTACTAAGTGTGTAGTCACATAGTCCATCAGCGTTAATATGTTTTTTCTCTATATATTGCATATATAGGTAAATGAAAGAAAGATCTTAATATTATTATAACAATCTTCGAAAAACAATATCAATTTGTTTTTTGTTCAATAATAAAATTATTCATAACATACTATTATTCCGTTATTTCTTACTGCTAACAATTATTAATAGACAATTACCAGGGCATTCAAAAAGTCCTGTCGTTTTTCGTTTGTTCGTTGTTTATTTTGATTCTAGAGTGTTTGCTAATTAATTCCGTTCAATACAACTTTTATCCATGTAAACACAAATGTTTATACTTTATGAATAGGAGGCTAAGGAGGATTAATTTAATGCAGTCGCCATCCA
>NW_027104784.1:278270-278737 GCF_000696795.3 Halyomorpha halys
TATTTATAATTTCCCCCAAAAAAACGACAGGACTTTTTGAATGACCTGGTATTTGAAATAAACAAAGTTAAAGGTATGAGAGGGGCTATGAGAGTAAGGCCTTAAATATGAATATAATATATATTAATTTAAATAAATTAAATGTATATATTGTATTGAAAGAATGTATATATTGTTTCGGAAGAAAGTAGTTTTCCATATGAAAAAGATTGGAGGAAGATAGTCCGGGTGGCGGTCAATAAAGGTATCAACATAGTAAAAGAAAACTATTTATTGTTAACCAAAAATAGTTTTAAGGTTAACAATAAATAGTTTTCTTTTACTATTTTGATACCTTTATTGACCGCCACCCGGACTATCTTCCTCTAGTATATATTGTATTTCATATATTAGTAAGTGAATGGTACTAAAAGCATTATCTATATCGGGACTCTGTCACAAAACATTTATTATTATTATTATTATTA
>NW_027104784.1:279369-305722 GCF_000696795.3 Halyomorpha halys
AGCATCCTCAAAACCTCCGCCTAGGCATCTTTGGTCTTTCAGCTACTCCCCTGGGACTGAGTGAAGGAAACTTCTCCCCAGTCCCTTGACCCCCACAAAACATTTAAATACTTTAAGAGCAGAAAATGGTCAGGGGTGCTATCAGTAACGATACTCAAGTAAAACTTATTAATTTGTGCCGACCTTTCGCACTGAATTTGACAAAATCGAAATAACAACCTTAATTCAGAGAAAAAAGAAACAGACAATTATAACTCTCAAACTTGGAAATATATATAATAATACATTAGATACAAGTAAATATTGGTGATACTGAAAGAAAACATAATATAATATTGTAGAGGTAAGCATTATACATAGCAAATAATAAACAAATTTATTAAAAATCAGATAGTGCTCATGTAAATAAAGAAACAAATACAATGAAAAATGCGGGAGAAAATTTAAATAATGAGTAATTGAAATTAACATAATAAATTATATTAAAAACAATGATGATTAAAAATATACAGATGGTGAAAGAATTGAAATTAACATAGTGTAACGTGGAAAAGAAAAATATATTAATAGTAATAAGCTTAAATTAGTATAGAATGAATAAAAAAAAAAAGTAAAGTCAACAAAGGTGACAAATTTGAAATAAACAGAGAAACTTACTGTCTCAGTCGTCACTCAATAGTGAGTGGAGATGTTATCGGTCACAAATAATAAATATGAAAGGCCGTTTAGATAAAATAAAAATATAATAAAAACGAATCTATTTATAGACTGCTTTATAGAGTATATTAAAACATTCCTAACGAGATATAAATAACTATAAAATGAAAGGTCAGAAAATTGTAGACTTAAACAAAAAGTATTGTTGAGCTAAATAAGTGATGATAAAGACGAGAAAATGAAAAATGACCTGTGGGAGATAGGTGTCGGTAGAATATTTTAAAAGACGAAATGGAGATAGAGAAGGTGCTAGGTCAGGAGTATAATAGAATAGAAAGGTACAGTTAAAAAGAAAAAATATTGATGTTTTAATAAATTGACTATTTGAGAATAGATGTGGGATAGGTCGTATTTGTGGTTAGCAGGTTTCTAATGGCATAAAAATACTTTCGGAGAGCAGTCGTTTATTATCGATCATCTTCTTGTCATATCGAATCTAGGGTCAACTACAACCACCTTATTAAATCCTTTAAGTGTTATAGCACTTCGTATACTTCATTAGAAAGTCTTTAGAATTCATGCTTCGTCCTTAATACGAACACACATACCAATTTTACTTCTCAGCAATCTTATACATTTTTCTATAATAGAACTGTTGTCATATTTAATTTTTCTTACACCTTCCAAAATAATGGTTCCCTATTGGCAGATTATTTAAATATTTGTGGTTGGAAGTTTTTTGGTAATGTGCAAGAACTGGCTGGGATGGCCAAGGACAACAGCATTCCCTCTCGCTACCACGTCCGGACCTCTTGTTCGCTATTCATTCTTCGGCAGATGTTTTCCATTCAGTCCGTTGATTTCTATAGATATACAATTAAAGTAGTTCGTTCTATTTACAATGCAAATTTTTATTTCTACCCTGGTCATGCCATTAAAACTCTTCATGCTTCATGATGCGGAAGCAGTGAATTCACTTATTTTGAAATTAATTCGACACTCTTCTACAATTGGCGGAGTTTTTATTGTTCCATCGTTGAATTTTTTATCAGTGACCCGATAAATCCTCATATAATGCTTTATTGGCGAAAAACAGTTTACCGTTTCCGACTTAAGACCAAAAAAAAAAAATTAAAAGTATCTAGTAAAGAACATTGTCCCACATAGTTTTATTTTATAAAAATAATTGCAATTAATCAAAAGCAAATATAAGTAACTCCTAGGACGACGTTATGATAATTTCGAATTTGAGTATGTCCTTTCGGAATGGTCCTTTAAAATAAGAACAATTTCCACCATTCCAATATCTTTTTGGATTAAAAATTGTCCTTATTTTAATGAAATAAATAAGTAACACGTACAACCAATCTTGCTTAAAATGATGCTATATCTAAAATGTTTGTTAAACCCGATAGTAAACAGTTTATTAAACTCTGAAGGACTGATTTTTGACAGATTTTTCAAAACGTCCGCTCTATTTTTTTTAGGTTTATTGCCAATGACTCTTGAAGCATTAAACGTAGCTGAGATATCATTATAAACTAGTTTATGGGACATTTAACGAGCTTCAATTTGGGCCTTATAAAGTTCCTTATGTCCAATAACTCCCAAGCTGTTTCCCCCGAAAAGAATATTGTTTTTTCCAATGACGTGAAATCATAATATTATAGATTCATTTTGGCAAATATCATGAAAACCAAAACTTCACTAATCTGGACTATTCCATAATCCTATCCGCCTTTTGAAAAAAAAGAGATGATTATATGTTATGTATGTAGTACATATATACTTACATTCAATGAACCTGGACTTAATTTATTTAAGTACTTAACTTAATTAAAAGTACGAATGCTTTTTATTTTAAATATTGAAACACCACAGCTATGTATTTAAATTTGGAAGTGTATTTTTGTAAACGTCTTTAACGATAGAGATAATTTTCTTTTTCATTAAATTAATTATATCTTCAATTGGAAAACTCAAAGGTAGTGGAAATTGCTTTACTATCATATTTTTCACACACATTTTATTCAGCCATTGAAATAAATCAGTTAATACTTACTTCTTGTTACTGATAAATTTCAAAATTTTTTGACTGAACTGTCTGTTACTGTTAAGATGTTATTAAGTAGGGAAGGAAAGCTCTTCAGTAGCAAAATACGACAAAAGAATTAGAAACTCTCTATTAGTCACGTTCCATAGATCTATTAGTTAAACTCGGCTTACCTTTTCATTACTGTGTCGAAAAGTTTTGTTTCATATTTTTAGTTGTGATAGTAATTTAAAAAATACATGTTCATTTAAAAATTCACGTATTAGGAATGACTAGAAATTTCTCTTACTTTCTACGATTCCTTTTCCCACGCCTAACAAATGCTTTGACACTTTTTAAAAGTCGTGAAACAACTCATTTTTTCGGTTTTAATTATCCTTCGTTTTTTTTATTGAAGGATTCTGTGATTGACTTATACTAAATGTTTGCAGTTTATTTTATTTTAAATCAACTTCGTATGATTTAATCTATGAGTCATATGAATCACTAGTGATTATTACACCTAAGGAACTGTCACTGTACCTAAATGCACTCAGGAATGACCAAAAAATATTAATATTTTTAGGTATCAGTTAAAAACGCTGCGAATCACTTCTCATTGGTTCATTATTTAAATGAATTATTTGTTGTATCAATACATAAAAAACACAAATGTCTGGTATGACCCCTCATATGATTTTCTAACTAAAAGCCTCCCTGATACAAACATAGTTCACCGGGTCATTTCTAATGGATTTTTTTTATTTCATATTTTAACAGTTTAGTTCTTAATAAATCTTCTGGTACCCGTTTATTAAGCTTTGTTTGTATTGTTTAAATCTCTTCCTAGAATGAAAAAAGAAGTACGCAATACTTTTGTGATCCTTGGACACATAGTAAGTTGGTTATCTCTTCTTCCGTTGCTGCTCCAAGAGGGTGCATGTTTGGAGAATGTATTATGAGGTTTTTTCAATCTCAATTTTAATAGGTCTCTGTATTATTTGTTATACATTGTTGTTAAGTGTCTAATTTTATTGGGCTATAATTGAGAGTCAGTTGACATGAAAAACAAATTAATAAACAACTATTGTATGAATTATCTCGAAACTGTGTAATTTATTATTATTTTTTATTTATTCAGAAAGGTACGTACAATATGGTCTAACCAGATGACAAAAACTATAGGTCGTTGCCAAAATAACACCAATGATAAACATAATATGAGACAAAAGTTAGTTACACTTTTGATTATTGGAGCACTGTAGAGGCTGCTACGATTTATAAGCTAGAAAAATACAATAGCAATTAAATTCTAGCGATAAAAATAATAATTAAATTAACATAATACAACCAAATAAAAATACTAAAATGAAAGTTTAGTTAAATAAAAACATAAAATAATTGAATGAACATATGAAGTGAATAATAATGATACGAATTAGCTATTAATAAATCAAGAATAATGAGCTAAGGAATTCGTAATATGAATTGTATGAAATTAATTAAAAATTATATACAAAATAAAAAAAGGATAAAATATAGAATATTATAAAACGCACAATAATGTATAACTTGATATATATTAGAAAGAATATAGATAAGAAAGGAGCATTAAAAAGAGAGAGCAACTAAAAGAAACAATAAATTAAATGATATAAAAAATAGGGTTCTAAGTATATTCAAATAATTTTATATATATATACATTCACATATACATACACACATATACATATATTGCTTATTTATATCATAATATTAAAAAAATAAAATAATAGTAGCATTAGTACATAGACAGGAGCAGTGATGTAGGCAGTCAGTTTGATGTATGGTATGTCATAGCTTTCAATACAACATAGAACATAAAAATACTGGCTATACACTCTAACATCTACCGAGAAGACAAGCTTTGATCCAGTAAATGTGAGAAGCACCAATCATTTGCAATCTGCGTCAACTAGCGTATGAGAAGCCTCAGTGACCCCAATGACCACAATTACCCTTGACACCTATGCCCCAGTCTCGCAATAACCTAAGCATTTTAGGAATTTCATCAAGTATCACTCACTGAATTAAATTATCAAATTATTCCTTCTTCATCAAAAACCATAGAACCATTGCAGATTTAAGTGAAGTATTCATGTTGAAATTTAAAAAAAAAAATGAAGGAGGTAATTGAATGATATTAGACACTGGCTAGACGGAAGCACAGACTCCAGACGAACTGGAGCGGTCAGACCTAGCGGTACCTCTCTCCACTATCGGGCGGTTTCACTTTTGCGGCCAGCGGTTTCGGTTTCATTTGGTGGTCTTCCTTCATTGGAGAAGTGGTAATTCTTCGGCCGCCTCTGTATATGTAGACCATAATTACTGAGGCTTTGTGGCTTTTCTATGGTCGTTCAACTTTGTTAGCAAATTGTAACGTAGCAAGAACACTTATTTATCCTCCGAGGTGTATTAGTTGTGAGAAAGTGTGGTCTAACCTCATTGTGTGTTGTAAATAAAATAAAATTATAACCCATTTGATGTGTCCATATTGAGTCTTAGAATGTGTTTATAATATCATCTTATATTTAATTCTTCTAAAATGTTTTCAAATACAGTTTAAAGGATTATATTTTTTCCTCTCAGATTTATCTGCTGACACTCGCACAAACATTGAACTATTTGGATAAAAAAAAAAATCTTGTATCAAAACAAACAAACTTATTTCATTACATGCCAACACGGATAAAGTAGGGAAGGAGGAAGTCCAGTACGTTTGCTAATTAGTCCTTTTGCCTTAAAATGAGTCAATATTTTTCACTTAAAACATTTTAAATTCAAAACTTAATCTTTGCAGATCCTTCAAATTTGGCAGAAAGGTGTAGTTTTTAAAATGAAATGAAAAATAGTCTCATTATAAACAACAACTTTTGATAATACAATACTGTGGCCAGAGCAGTGTGGCAATACTTATAACATACTCGTATAATAGTAAAGGGAACATTTTTCTATAATATAATAAAACTACTTCAAAAAATTTACAAATAATATATAATTTTGTGCAATAGAATATTCAGGTACTGTACTGTAGGTACAAGGAATAGAGTTCCTGTAGAAAGTAGATTGAGTAAAGAAATGCATTTCAAAAGCAATAGATCGGTAGGGTGGAGGGCAGAAATCAGATGGTATGGGATTGGACAGCGGATTTGAAAATCAGGTTTTGTCGGATAAAGGAGAAACACTGAGTTCTAATCTCTTGGAATAGAAAGGACGCTAGAAAATACTATCATCAATTTGAAGGGGTATGGGCACATCACTCAAGAGAAGTATGGAGTTTTATCCGTATCCCAAAAATAAATTATATTCAGCATTTCATAAATGTTTAAGCTTAGATTCAAGTTTCGTTATTCATCGTTAATTTGAGAGAAATCAAGGGAAGAAACTAAGAGTAAACGGGCTTTAAGTGAGAGGAGAAAGCAAAGACGATCTAATTGCTTAAGGGTTGTCATTATTCCAGACTTGGTAGATGTGTGGTTTTTCAAGTAGAGTTTGGTCGAAAGTGACTAAGGTATGTTCGTTCAAAAAGTCAATGAAATTATATTTAAAAAAAGCATAACAGTATTAACCCTCAAAGGCTAAAAAAACTTATATGCACTGACATTTTTATCTGAAAAACAGAGGCATTTACAAAAACCACAAAAGTTTTTTGTTTTAATTTTATTTACCGATGCTTAACAGCTTTAGTTAAAAAATCGATTGGAAATGAACCCAGAATCGGGACTCTATAGTTGCAAAAACACGCACTTCCAATCTTTTAAGGATAAAAGGTGATAAATTGGCCATATTTTAGTGAAGCCAAAACATGTTTATTCCCTACTTTGCACAATATGTAAATTGGAAATCAATTCATATACGAAAATGTTTTAGAAGTATTTTTTCATGTAATTAATTGTGATATTTGCATGGTTTTGACAACTCCTGGACCCATTCGTCTTCGTCCGCGGACCACCTGTTGGGAGACGCTGGCTTAATATAGTCCCAATCATATTATTATGATGTTTTAATGTTACGAATATATATTATGTTATATAACAAGAATTAAAAATATCAGTAATACTTGAGTGCTCACTTGTATAAGACTGATTACTGTTATGAAAGTGAAAGTAATAAGCAATGCTACCCAGTATTTTTATTAAATGTTACAAAAAGAATTCTGATTTCATATAGCTATTTCCCACTTACTCGCTCCTATTACATTAGAAATTATTAATTTCCTTTTTTTTTTCCTTTTCCAATTACAAAAATGCGCGGAAATGTTTCCTAAAATCTACAATTACTGGGAATGATTAGTGTAAAGTTTAAATTAATGTTCTAGCACTGAAATTTGTTATTATTATTGTACTACCTCAAAAATGTACAGGATTGGAAAATAAAAAAGTGAAAATCCACTAATCATTTATTACGAGATTCAAAATAAGCTAATTTAAAACTTATTTCAATTTGGTTACAAAAATAATATTGTTTTCATAATAACAATGAAAAAACTTTTAGTTTATTTAATAAATAACTCAAATACTATCCAATTATAGTCTCAAAACTTTATTTCTTTTATTCGTCCAACGTTTCGGCGAATCCGGCCATCTTCAGGGACATCTACTACAAAAAGTTTCTATTATATGTATATCCTACAAACAATTTAAATACTTAACATTATTATTATATATAATTTACCTTACCTCAATACTACTTTGCAAACATATAATTTAAAACAACTCTAAAACTTCATTCAGGCTATTCTGCCCAGGTCAAAACATTTATATCTATGAAAACTTTTAGTTTATATTATTTTAACTGTAATATATATTTTATTATATTGTATAATATAGTATAGTAATATAGTAATATATATTGTATTATATATTTAATATATATATATATATTTTTTCGTACCCTCCTGTATGAAATAGTTACAAGTACAATATAAACAGAAGATATACAAGTTCTAAATCCTTGTTTTACCCGAAGGTATTTTAAGGTTTATAAGGTCCCAGTCCACTGTGTGTGGAGAAGCGCAGGCGCTAATATGCTCTTCAGTTATATGTTGAGCAGGGAGGGTCCGCTTTGCTGGTGGTGAATTATAGTAAGTTCAGATTGCAGAGCCCAAACCCCTTCCCTCGGCGAGTACATCTACCAGAGGACAGTTCCTTGTCACCTCCCAGATCGTGGTGGAGGAGCGATTTCCCTGGACAGTGGATTGGTGTAGGCCTTCAACCCATCAAAAAACTTGACGTGCCACCGGCCAAGTTACTCCGGCACAGAGAGAAGCCGGAGTTCATCGTGTATAACTGTATTTCTGGCCCTCTGTAACGTTGTGCCTATTCGCCGAAGGACAGAGTTCTGTAAGCTCTGCAGTTTTTGAAGTGTGCTCCTGTCTAGGTGTCGCAGAAGGGGTGCACCGTAGAGCAGCGTGGGTCTGACTGTACTGCTTTGTAAATCTGTCGCTTCAGTCTAAGGGAGTTCTGTGGTGAGTTTAGTCGCTGATATTGCCTAGGTGTCTTCTAACGGGCTTTGTGAGTCTCTCACGAACTAGAGGCGAAGATCCGCTGATCGACCTCATCTATCTTAAAGTTGGTAGGCAGTGGTTTGGATCTGTTTTAGCTGGGTTCACCTTTATCCCACCCTCCTTCTTGAGCATGGGGGAGAGCTGTTGGGGCATTGACGCTGGAGGCGTAGATGCCGATGTCGTCGTTATATATTTTTGTAGTAGCTTTTTTTTTAAATACATGTACAAATTTAAAATAAATTGCAACAATTACCTACAAGAGTTGAATACATCAAAATGGATTTTAATAATGTGACTGGGGTTAAGATAAAAATGACAAATAGAAAATACTGAAACGTTTTAAAATTATGGAACGTGTGTGGGTGCCAATAATAAATGTAAATTTTAAGTATATTATTGGTTTGGCAGTTTTTTGTTTTTGCGAATAAACCGAGAGAACTAAGGTTATAATTAAATTTAAGTAAAATTAAAATAAAATATAGGAACAAATTTTATTTTTAAAGGACGTGTGAAATTCTCATTTTAAGCGCTGTGGTAAAAGCTAATGAGCAAACAGAGTAAGCCAATCAATTCAATTAGAATATGTACGTGCAATAAACTTGTTGCTTTTTGTTGGACAATTAAATTGAACATGATGGAAACAATACCATAAATTGAGGCTATTTGTTTATTAAAATATACTAATATAATATAAAACACCGGAGGATTTAAGATATAAATATAAATATCCATTTCAGGGTTTTATTTATTTATATATTACAAGCTATTTGGGACTAATCCTATACAAACATAACATATCTTGAATTACATAATACGCATTGGTAATTTTATTTATAATTAAAAACATCACCTCCTAATTTATTTTTACTGTGAAATCTAAATAATTTTAAATAACTTATTAATAATATTAATATAAATGAATTAAAAATTGTCAACTTTCTGAATTTTAATTAGGACATTTATTGTTGCTGTCAGAACTGGATATCTTAGTATTAATATTAATCTCATACCTGATATGATATTAATATTAATAGGTATATCCGAATAATTAATATTCGGATACTAATATACAGTGATAGGTGTAAGCAGACTACCGCTTAATCAGAGGTCATGCGTTCGTATTGCATCGATAAGTTAATGTTCAGAACCGATTCTAATGATTTCTTAACTGTAAATTAAATCACATTTTCTGAGTAAATTACCTGCATTTGTTAAAACAATTTAAATGGTAGTCTTTTGAATCTCGCAGAGCAGTGACAGAAATTGTTAAATTTTAAAATTAACTGCCTGGAACTTTTAAACTTATTAATTTTAGTATCCCTGTTCATATTGTGAGACATTAAACTTCCTTCTTATGTTGTTGAGTTTTTTATATATATTTTAAAGGAGTGGGATGGCTCATTGCGTACGACGCTATGCTACTGATTCCAAAGCCCCAGCTGAAACAGATAATTTTTTATTTAATTACTGTAGCCATAAGTCTATCCTGTGGGCTTAGAAGCCACATTGGGTCCACTCAGCTTCTATAAAGTGGGTATCCTTAATTGAGAACAATCTGGTGGTTAAACGTAACCATGAACTAATCACTTCCTTGTACAACCGTTATTCAAGAATCTGCACTTCTTTACAAATAACTGAAACCTTTACCATTTATTTTTATATGTATCTTTTAAAAGGTGTATATTTATATTTGATATGAGTTTTAAACTACTTTTAAGTTTCAAATTAATGTAATAATTTCAATTCTGCATGTTTTCAATTTGGATTTAAATTGAGTTATTTATTATATGTGTTTCTGTTATTTAGTTTATGTTTCGCTACATCTTTTTTTCACTTATTCTTTGCAATGTGTAAACTTTTATTATAATAGTCATAATGAAAGAATAATAACAGAATAATTTGTTAAGAATATTCTGAAACATTAATGGTAGTGAAATTTTCCTTGCTCTTGACAGGTGAAATTTTTGAACTTGCACAAGCTTTACGAATCCATTATGCTTTATCTAGCGCGCGTTAGTAAGAAATTAAATTTCTCCGAAAAGACCCAGCTCTCGCTTTTAGCATGTGCCTTATCGTTTATTCTCTTTCACTGCCAATGTCATATCTTCTTTGACCCTTCACCTATACCGACATTTCTCCTTACTGGTAATAGTTTGTACAATAATATTTTTAGTTGAACGAATTTACGTATCATATGCATCACTTAAAGTAGTAGAAAAATGTTTCGTATTTCAAATTATTTTCTGAAGGTCCACGTTGATCTACAAGTAACTAATTTACAGCATTCTGTGGGACTACCGCAAAATAAAAGTCAACCCTCTTCCTGGATCCAGATCCAGATTTGAACGTGTTTTACTGCTAATTAGAAATACACCTTTCAGTGTTATCACTCCATTTCGAACAAGTTTCGAAACCGGAGACTTTTTGTGATGACTTCAACTATGGACCTAATTCTATCGAGGCAAGCATGCAAGATTACGAGTTGTACTGCATTGGACTTTATCACTTCCTACCACAAACTAGTTTTTTATGAAGTATTTTGCAACGTAAAACAGGAACCTTCCAACAGATACAATTACAATCAGGTAGTTTTGGGTTTATATTGGGTTGTAAAATAAGTTCGTAGCGCTTTTTTAAGGTGATTTCAATAAAAACTTCAGATTCTTATAAATATTTTTAATCAATTACATATGACTCATTTTGATCTATTGCATGTTGCCATCTTTCAAGTAATTTTTTAATTCCATCCTCCCAGAAATTCTCAGATTTTTGCGCAATTAATTCCTATATGTGCGTTTTGCAGTCCTCGAGCGAATTAAGACATTTGAAGGGCCTGAAATAAGTGAATGTCTGTTGGGGTAAGGTCTGGTAAATAGGGTGGGTGGAGATCTCATCCCAGCCAAACTCCAATAAATTTTGCCGGGTCTGCTAAGACACTTGAGGACAGTCGTGATGAAAAACTATGCCTTTGTGATTAGCCAAAGCTGGACGCTTTTGCTCAACCGCTGCCTTTAACTGTTCCAACTGCACAGTTCTGCGATTTCCCTTATCGTAGAGTGAGGGTTGTCTGTGACCAATGCTTGAATTTGGTCATCATCAACAGTTGAAGGACAAACCGAGCGCTTTGCGTCTTTTAAGTCAAAATTTCCAATTTTAGTAACCAATTTCCAAAAGTAAGCAAACCACTTACGGACGGTGCTTTCTCCTAAAGCATCATCACCATACATACTGACATTTTTTTTAACTGTCTCTTCAGTGGAGTTTCCTTATTGGAAATAAAAAATCATTAAATGATGAAAATGATTTTTTTTTTTTTCCATTTTGAACTAGGAAAATATAACTTAAAGATAAGGAATCTCGGTTGAAACTGATGTATAAAGGGATCTTAAATAATCCTTTTTCATAATATGTGAACATTATTGAGTAAACATTACAAGTAAGCATGATTTTATAAACACAGAGAGGAATAAATTGAAATATTGAAAAACGCCACGAACTTATTTTACAACTCAATATTAGAGTCAGGCATATGACTCGCTAGGAATGGTCCCAGCACTCTCACCAATTGAAGATCGAGGAATGCATAAGATTCTTCTCCTAAATTATTAAGGAAGCAGCTGATAAGGCTACTCCAAAATTTAAATCATTCCCCACCGAAACATATTCTACATCTCATAAAACCAAGGAACAGATGGCACCGAACGAAAGACAGGGATACAAACAATGTTCTTTACTTATTACTGTACAGACCCGTAACCTATTAAGCACATGAAAAAAAGTATTTGGTAAGACAAACCTAGATCTGCTCATGGTGACCATCGAAAGTTTTAGAAACTTAACCAGATGACCAGAAAAGGTATATAATGGAGATATTCTTCCAACTGCTGAAAAACTAGCAGAAGATTACAACAAAGACTTTGCAAGACGTAGAGAAAATGAAACCTCATACAAGTGGAAAAATATGGCAATGATATCAATTGATTGCTCAAAGGCCTCTGATGCCTCCTCACTCAGTTTAGCCTGCCAGTGGTTAGTTGATTTTGAATGTCCTCAGCAGCTGTATTCGATTCTGGAATATTTTTGCACTGAACTTTTTATAGTATTAAAGGTTGGTGAAAAGTGTTCAAAACAAGTATCTGTAATATACGGAATGCAACAAGGAGCTGTTTTATCACCAATACTGTTCTTCATGAACACAGCATTATAGGTGCGAGATACAATAAAGCTACGTAACTGCTTTTGCAGAAGACACAGTTATAACAAGTATCAACCTCAATCCTTGAAAAACCAAGCAACAGTGGCATGTTTTACATTGTTACATTAATTATCAATGTAAAACAATTTTGACCCCTTTCTCTCAACTTTTATTCTTTAAAATTTCTCCAACGTATCGGCCCTCAGGCCATTCTCAAGGATTGGCTTAAAAACTTTTTTAAGTTGTAAATGTAAGTGAAGGAAGGTGGTGAATGTGAAAGGGAAAGTGTTTTGTAAAAAAGTTTTAAATCTAAGATAAAATTATTTTTAAAAAAGTTATATGTGACAAGGGCAATTAGCCTGCAATTTTAAGGTTTAAAAAAGAAACTGCATCAATATTGAAGGTGGTATTCTTGAGAATGTCCTGAGGGCCGAATCGTTGGAGAAATTTTAAAGAATAAAAGTTGGGAGGAAGAAAAGGATCAAAATTGTTTTAGACTGAGCCACTCTCAAACAAGCATATATAAAAAATAATTAATTTACTATTGAAGTTAATGTTGACAAAACTAAAGCATAATCTTATCCTTTCGAAAAGGCAGGAAGAAACTTTCAGCTGAATGAATGTTCGAAAAATCTTCAAATAACGACATATCGGGCCTTTATATTAGATCGAAACATAATTTTTTTTCGCTCAATTTTATAAAAAAAAAAAATTAGGTCGAGCTTAAGTTAAGTTAACTTACAGTACACTAATTAAGTAACTTACAGTAGTTACTTTAAATTACAGTATAAGTGTAGGAGGTGAACATCTTTACATCATGCTGAACGAAGAAACAATGGGTTATATTGAACAAAAAAAGGTTTGTGGAAATGTATCTTGAAAATAAAGATCACAAAGAGCATAGTTTCATAGCTTTGAAGTTATTTTAGTAACCATTGTAAACCGTGGGATAATTTTGCTTAAAATCCAAAATGTGGTTCTAGATTCTACAAAACAAAGCTTTATATGGTATGATTTGTTTTTTTATCTTGTTACGTGGAATAAATGAAAATTGGACTTCTGGAACCTTGAGATGAAAGCCGTTTTGACCAAAATAATGGAAACAAATAAATAATTTGATATTATTTTTCCGTTTTATTTGTAATGCAAATTTCTATTTTCACTTTTGTAGCGTGGCTTATCGTGGTTCGTGATAATAATATGAACCGGTTCTCCAAGTGTACACCTGAGAGCCCTCCAGCTATTAGAAAGTCGCCTTCATTTAACCTCAGAAATAATATCGCGAAATACATCCCTTCATTTTATTCCTGAGATAATTATTATTATATGAATCACCAATTCCAGCAAAATTGGGATTCTTGACCTTTATATTTTGTCCATCTAAGTCCCTCATTTCATTTTATTTTTTTAAAGGACATCTCAACCTTTCAATTTAAGACCCAATCGAAATACAAAATTCCAATTAAGTATAATTACCCTGAATAAAAAATTTAAAAATATCTGATAGGGCCATGACGAGATGCCTACTTAGCAAACACTTTTAAGGTCTCAATTAATTCAAGCAATTAAATCAAGCACTGTAAAATGGCCGTCATCTGCAAATTATATGATCCGATACTTTTTTATTTACTTATTTATTTCGAGTGTCTAACTAATTAGTAATAAAGTATTATACTTACTGGAGATCCGCAAATGAATTGAGTTTTCTTTTCTGAAGTATCATTAATTAAATCATTTTAATTATTACTGATTTAGGCATTATGCTAACAAAAAAGCAGGGAATTAGGGCGCTATGTATACATCAGAAATAATAAACTAAATATTTCTTTGTTTAATAAAATTGCATGATCTTATAATTTGTCTCGCAATTATCATACAATTAATGTCTTCTTAATACACAACTACTAAGACTGTGAGCATGTTATGCGTAGTTTCTCTGATATGAGATGGACAAATATTAGTCTAATCTAATCAAACACCGAGCTAATGCATTTTAAATATGAAACAGTGTCATGTTTGAGATTTTGAAATTACAATATACTAGTATTTAAAAATCCCACGGGTTTGTATGACGTTTCATCGGGAATGTAAAGGAAGGTACATGTGGTAAAGCCAATGTTTTTCTTATATTTCGAACATTATTGGGATTGGTGAAATGGGTTCTACTCAGAATTGAAAAATATGAAATTTTCAACAAAAATGGATATTAAACTTATTTTTCTGAACCATGTGTTTTCTGTTACATAAAGCGAACACCTAGTCAATCTATAATTTTAAAAAAATACTTCCTTTCTTTTAACCATGTAGGTTCACAAAAAGGAAATAATTTAATTTTAAAAAAATAATTTATGTAAAAACACCGCTTATTAAGCTGTGTTAGGTGTGTAACCATCCCTAACCATCAAAAGGACGAAAAAATCAATAAAAATATTTCTGTAGATGCTCTTAAAAATAAATAAATAAAATTTAAATAGTCAATGTTAATAGAGGGACATTAAAGAATTAATTAAAATGCATTAAATTATTACTTTTTTTAATGTGACCTCAATAAAATCATCCGTTAAGAGTGGGAGCTCTAAAAAATAGGATACCTTAATTTTAGGATTATTACCATCGTATAAAAATATAATGTGCTCCTTTATGACAATTTGTGATATTGTAGACACAATTTCGATGAGTTTAGGAGTCAATAGCTATTGGAACAGAGCAAAGAACTTGATGATTAGAAATAAAAATAGGATGATTTAATCAACCAAAATATATTGAAATAATATATTATAAACTGTAATATGTCAAACGAATATAAACTAGATTTGCCAGTTTTGTTTATCTGGATTATTTTTTTCATAGAGAATTTGTAAAAAAAAAAAAAATATATCATAAAACATTGAATTCTCTTTGAGACTTAACCATTATCTGGAATACATCATAAAAACATATTAAATGCTTCTATGCAAAGTGCTCCGTACAGCTTATCCGTTTTAGGACCTTTTTACTCTACCCAAGTTTCATGGAATACCTTAATGGAAAAAGCTAATACACCTAGCTTAAATATGTTTTTAGAACAGTTTTTTTTTTTTTACAATTTCTTTATTTAATTGATAATATCATCTATAAATGGTAATCTGATTTAAGGATACCTAATCTAATGAATATGTTATAAGCGCTTCGATAGCTTCATCTTTTTAACTGTTTCAAAATGTGCATTAAAAAAATAAGTTCGACCTCGGTAAATCTGAGGAATATATTTTGATGTTCCTTCTGAGTTTATATAAATTTCTTTTAAACTATGTTGAAGTATTAATAGAGGCAAATTAGACGAGAGCAATGTAATAACTAAATATTTAAAAAATCGTTTACCACCAGAGCTCATGGGACATGATCTCCTTTCCAAGTTCCATGGATTTGTGCGCCGGGTTCAGGTAGGGGAATGAGTAGAAAGGTAAAAAACGCACATTTTTCAGATTTTTATTTACATCTCCAACACTAAGAGGCCCAATGAAAAAAGTATACTTAATAAAATTAAAGGATATTAAATTTTCTACTAATCTGAATGATGCATCTTTTTTTTAAACCATGTAGTTTCTGTGATATTATGCCATCTAACTCTTACATTCAAAATATAAACATTACATGTGAAAAAGTCAATGGTTTGCGCATTGGGGCTGGGAAGCAGGGGGGATAGATGTGTTTTAATTGTTTTTCTTATGTCTCGAAAGTAACTGGGTTTCATAAAATTAGTTTTATGCCATATCAAATATATTTTAAATATTTGAAACAGTTATAAAGATAAAGTTATTTAAGCGCTTATGACATATTCATGTGATTAGTTATCCTCAAAACAGATTACCATTTATGGATGATATTATAAATTAAATGATTATTAAGTGAAGATAATAATAATAAAATGAAGAAAAAAAAAAGTCTTCTAAAAACATATTTAAGCTGGGTGTAGTAGCTTTTTAAGTCTCAAAGAGAATTCTATGTTTTAAGATCATGTTTTTTACAAATTCTTTGTCAAAAAATAATCTAGATAAACAAAACTGGCTGGATCTGGTTATAATCAGTTTTAAAATATTGAGATGATTTTTAGAATTTTTCGAAACATTATACTTTGATTAATAAAATAATTCTATTCTTTTCTCTAATTAGAATGTTCTCAACTCTGTTACAATAGCTATTGACTCCTAAACTCATAGAAATGCGGTCTATACAACAAATTGTCATGAAGGAGCATCCTTTATTTATACACTAGAGCTATACTCCTAATTAAGGAATCATATTTTTTTTAGAGCTCCCCCCCTTAACGGACGATTTTATTGGTCACATTAAAAAAAGGAAAATTTTAATACATTTTAATGCTTTTTTTTTTAATGCCCCTCTATTAACGTTGACGCTTTATATTTTATTTTTAAACATCTACAGAAATCGTATTATTATTTTTTTAGTACTTTCAGTGTATCACAGCTTACTAGGGGATGTTTTTACATTAAATTATTTCATTTTTGCGTTGTTGTTGTTTTTTCTATTTACACAGCCAAAATAATGCATTTCATAGAAGCAAAACAGTATCTAAATTATTTTATAAGTAGAACATTAGTGTTTTTCTTAATAAACGTTACTTGGCATCAATATGGCAGTTTGATCACGTCTTTATCATATCTATTTTTACGAAAAATGAAGCTGGGATTCGAATTCAGAAGTGATAGAAGTTGTTCAACGCTTTTTTAAGGACATGACTGAGAACTGTTATGAACTGGGAGTTGAAAACTGTCACAGGTTTTCCTAAAATTAAAAAAAAATCATTCGAAAGTGGCGATGCTATTCTAATGTTCTACCATAAAAGTAATGTAAATTCAGTTTTTATTCCACACACCTATGGGGTGTTATCCGGTCTTAAGAAGAGATAAATAAAAACATGAATAAATAAAAATACACAAAAATGAAATAATCGGATTATTAAAAAATATCGTCCATTAGGTTGTGATATATCAAAAATACGAAAAAATCAATAATATGATTTCCATACACTTAAAAAAAAATTAAAAATCAAAATGCCTTTCTTAATAGAGTTGCTTTAAAAACAATATATTAAAATACTTTAGATTTGTATTTTTTTTTACCTCAATTTCAATAAAATTGCCCATTAAGAGTGGGGATCGGCTATGAAGGGGGTTGAATTAATTAAGAGAAGTTTGAATGTATTTTAGAAAGAATTTTTTTAGATCTAAAAGTAAAGTGCTACCAATGGGTAGTTTATCTACACGCCTGTATCACTCTATTTTAACTGAGATCAAATTTACTAAATGTGTTATAATGTACAGTTGTAAATACCAATAAATAAATACAAAGATCTCTTAAAAAATTGGATACCTTAATATTATGATTAATGCCATAATGGGAAAATAGAAAACTGGATAAAACCTATATCTCATATTTCTGCTTCATTCTGTTTCCATGGCAATGTTTATTCTTCATCAATTTACATTGAATTTTAAGTTATATTAAGGATTTATAGAAAGTTCTCTCTTCTAATTAACGCTAAGAATTCACATTTTTAAAATTATTTGATTCTAATTTTTTATTATTTAGTAATCATGTTGTTTTTTTTCTGGAGATTTTTATTGAAGTATTAATATTGATTTTTTTTTTCTGTTTTAGGTATGTACGTTTTGGTGATTCCTAGCTTGACAATAGTAAGTACTTCGGCATTAATAATTTGCCTGCCCTTTTTAGTTTGTTCGATTTAAAACAAATCGATTTGCGTACAATGATCTATTGGGACTAGGTCAATTAATTATCCTTCGTAGAGACAGGAAAAGAACCTTTCAAATTTCTTTTCCAATTTTCTGCTAGGCCTTGAAGCTGCTAAGTTATTAACCCAATTTGGCCTTTACGCTTCCTCCATTGTCCGCTCTGAAAGACTAAGCAGCCTTCTCCTTTTGTCTTCTCCAAACATTGTAAGCTGTTTATTACCATGTTCATCAATGGCCAAGCCCGTTGTGCAATTATTAAGGAATTTATTTTAATTTTTAGATTGACCGGAAATGTTTATTGTGGGACT
The DNA here is from genome assembly GCF_000696795.3 of Halyomorpha halys. Lineage (NCBI taxonomy): Eukaryota > Metazoa > Arthropoda > Insecta > Hemiptera > Pentatomidae > Halyomorpha > Halyomorpha halys. The sequence goes on from NW_027104784.1 coordinate 297,863, forward strand.
TAAAAATATCATACAAGGACAGAAACAAATGTTTTTTAGAACAATTTTTTATATTTTGTAGTTGATGTGTTTTATTGATTGTACCGTTGGCTGGAGTTAATTTGTAACAACTCTAATAGTTTAAGGACGACCCCAATAAAGAAAGTAATACAATTAACGGATCTTTGGAATATGTCCTATTCTATTTTTTTTTATCTGATCTGATCAAGTAAGGTTGTGTATGTGGTAAAAAGATTAAATTAAATAATCGCATTCTGATCATAAAATTCATATTTCAATGTTATCAAATCAAATTAATAAACATTTATTTTTATGTTTAGATTATCACTGAAGAATTTAATTCGTTATTTTGATTTGTATTTAATTTTTATTTTTTTAAATTTTATTTTATCATTAGCCGTTGTATCTTTTCGTGAGAGGAATTTTGTTTTTGTTACATGCATTTAATTTTTGTAATTAATGCCTGTAAAAAATATTGTACAACTTTTACAACAGTATTTATTGTATATTTATTAAAAAATTATATATTGTTGTGATCAATTTTAACAAATAGCAGACTGTGATATATAGAATTTTAATTTTTATCATAATGTGGAAATTGACTAATTATAGTAATTTTTGAATTGACCTGGACAGAATAGCCTGCATGAATTTATGTTTTTTAAAAATTATTTAGTTTTAAAATTGTATTAAGATTGTCCCTGAGGATAGCCGAATTGGCGGACTAATAAAGAGAATAAAATGTTTTGAGACAAAAATGGATAAAATTTAAATTTATTTATTTAAACAACATTAACCAGTCTCAAGATAGTGTTTAAGATTATAAATTATATATAATATTTTTGTATGATTATACATAATATTACAGAAAAAAAATTCATGGAACAAAAAAAAAATTCTTCAGTAAAAATTTAAACTAAAAAAAACGTTTATTTTTATGATTTGATAAGATGGGAATGAAAGGTTTATGATTAGAAAGTGATTGTTTGGAATGAAATGCATTGGTATTAGGAAAGAAAGGAATTTATTTAAGATTCTGGATAATACATTGAATTCCGTAGGGTAATGGAGTAGACAGGAAAGTTACAACTCAATATTTTAACTGTGAAGAAAAATACGGAGGCCAGAAGAATCTTGTTTCGTGTGATTATACTTCAAATTTGTGTTACAGGAGCTTTTGAATGTAGGAGAGCTGATAGGATTTCATGTTTTGGTAGAAGTAAAATCTAAGAAAATTTAAAACAGCTACAAATGTTCAGTATACCGCTTCCAGCACGGACCATATCAAAGCGGTAGAATTCCTTTTAAACGCGTTGCAATATACACCATTCACTGAGTTGATGACTGTTCCACACTGCTCTTTTAAATCATCTTATGCAGTGGGTAAGGACGGAACATAAGTAATGTGCTGATACTGCATCTTGCTGGAAGAAGTCCCGATGTAAAGATCTTGGAGGCCGTGTGAAGAGGTCAATTCTCCACAGAAAATGCATGGACGGTTAGTACCAATGGAGTGATTCTCCAGTCTGCTTGAAAACTAAGTCAGTTGGTTGCATTTTTTGCAAAGATTAGAACCAGATTCTTTAGATTTCAAGAAAGCTTTGTTCTAAGACAGTAACCATATGAAAATTGAAATTGCACTGTTTCTAATGGCATGCGACTCATCTTTATGGAATAAAGTTTCAAAAGATGTTCTTTCGTTTTGAGAGGCATTGTACTGTCTACTGGTAAAGATGAAGAGTCATTTCACTCGCCATCGTGGTGAGGCAAATGAGAGCGGTGTCGTTAACAAATCTTAAAAAACAGTATGTGATTCGCTTCATTTTATCCTCGGATACAATTTAGAAACCATCATTTACCACATATTAGGATTATAGTATTTACTGGTATTCCTAAAAAGATTTTAACAGTATTCAGCATTCATCAAAGGATAGTTGTTCGGTAGTTTTAATAAAACAATTTAATTTGTTTTCCTCTTCTTTGGAGTTAAGTTTTCCTTTGTATTGTGAGGTAGGCAAATTTTAAATTTGAACAAAATTAGATAGCATTGGATCTGCGGTCGAAGTTTATATTCATCTTTTTTTATCTAACTATCTTTCTCGTAAGATTGGTTTTGAATATATCTTGTGGAGAAATAAGATAGGCTAGACCACATTATAAACTAACTGTTGTCCCTACCGCAGCAGAAGCAACCAATCGTTTATATTATTATTTAATGTTTATTCCTACAAACTAGAATACATTATAATATTTAGTAAACTTTTTTTTATAGATTTCATTGTCAGAATATGACCTTCGGATAATGTTTTAGGTACTAAGTTGTGATAAAAATCTTATATTCTTTGTGTTTTTATTTTTAAGTTGAACCTCTCTTCCATTCGATTTAACCTCCTTTGAGTCAATGCGACTCACCGTGGTTATTTTAAACTTAATCTAGTTAGTTACTAGTTGAAACCGCTACTCATATCTAATCCATAGTTTATGTGAATACGGTAACTTTTGTCTTTAAACTTTTATTAGAAAGTAAAATAATGCTATAGCTTTTGGTTCTACGTATGTATGAATTTGATATTATGTAAAGTTAAAAAATTAACTATTTAAAACCGAACCTTACCTACTAGCCTTGCTTCCTCTTCAATTCCTCATAATCCTCTTTGAATTCTGAAAAGAAGATGGCCACGAGACCTTCTAATGTAGAAAGTATATTAGAGTTCTACCAATGGGTTAATTCTCTATAAGAATGTATAATGCTATTGCACACACCACATTTACTTGATGTATTTTTATTTGATACAATTATACATTTCAATATATTAATTTAAAAAAAAAAAAAAAGAATGTACAAATTTTATTATGCATCTGAAAACAAGACGAATTATGTACAATAATAATAAATTGCGGATTTTTATTTAAAAAAAAAAAAAAAGAATGTACAAATTTTATTATGCATCTGAAAACAAGACGAATTATGTACAATAATAATAAATTGCGGATTTTTTAAAAAGTCTATTAGTACATTTTTTTTCATAAAAATTTGAGACAGTTGATTAACTAACATGGTATTGGAAATTTATTGTGGATTAATTATTTATTAAATTATTGTAAATGTTTTAGCCTCACCGGATTCCCTAAATTTTTGTAAGAATTTTTAGTTAATTCGTATTTTTTAAGGAATAATTGTGTTATTAAATTATTGTGACTCCCGGTTTAAAGTAAAACATTCTATTAACATTACAAAAGTTTTCATTTTTGCAATTACTACGTATTATGAATGAATGGATTTATATATCTTTTAAATGCAAAAACTCTTTTTTTCGTAATTAGAACATCTTTTCGCTTCCTTTATTCTGCTGTTTGTTTAATTTTCCTCACGATACCGGTTGATCCAAAGCAGGAACACATGTCTATTTGTTTCTAATTGCTTAGGTAAGCAATTTGGAATTATTTTTGCTCTCAGTTATATCGATATATTAGAAAAACCTCATTATCTTCAATTTATTAATTTAGTTCTATATTATGACATAAATTAATGGTTTATGACAATGCTTTCCCATAATCTATAATTTTACTATGATTTGTTATATTACAATTAATTAAATACCTAATAAAAATGTTCAAAGCTATATAATAGTAGAAAACTTGTAGAACTAGAGCTGTATGTTTCTGAGGTTATTCTTTTGGGGTCATTTTTGAGTTTTCAAGAAGTTGTCCCTTTCATCAAATTCAGGAGTTTGTTTTTAATGAAATTTTTTCCTCATATTAAACTTCATCATTTCCTATATATTTTTCATTACTTAGGTATTCATTTTATTTTAAAACTTTTATCAATTTATTCCTCTTAAAAGAATAATCGAAAATTGATACTTTCTGAGATAAAAGAATATTTAATCCAAAAGGTTAATGAAATATCCTTTATATTCCAATATCTCATATTCATTGACATTTTGACGCAAAGTTCTTCAGGTTCTACATTGTCTCCTTTTTGGACCTGATCCTTTTTTTCATTATCGCTTTTTGGATCCTGATTTAGGAAAAGTATTTGTATGGAAACTTATGGCGAAAATTCATAGCCTTAATTACATATTTCATTTGGGTCAATTTTATTATATAAAGGACGCTTTTATATCGCTCCTTTGATGTGTAGTAAGTCTTCTCATTTTAGTGTGTATTAAATACTCATCTTCATACACTAGTTGGAAATTATTCGAACAAGATAGAATACCAAAGCTAAAGGAATAACAGTTTATGAAGATTTAGATGAACTATTGAGCGATTTCGAAACATAGATTCATCAAAGATGACCTCTGGGTTTGTAACTGAGTTCTGGAAGGTATTACACAAATGTTTAACACATAGGGTAGAACATGAGGCAGGATAGTGCTTATGCGCTTGAAATCTTAGACACATAAGTCACCCTTAAATTAGGTACAGTATTAACGAACCTGATACTGTCCTATCATAAATCTGCTTGTCTTTCTCGAAATTTGTCTTTCCTTAATGTACAAGTTGTCAAGATTGACGATTTTCAAGTATAATGAAGACGTTAACACGAAGGAACTTACCTTCTGCGGCATTTGATAATGAGAAAATCTAACGTCCTAAGCGCATTACTAAACTTTCACTGATTATCCAACTTTGGGTCTAAATTAATCCTGGTTAGTTTCTAATAGGCAACTTCTTAATTATTTACGGTGGAAACCTTTCACCTTACTATTTTAAATTTATACTTGAAATCACACAAAACTGAAAAGAAAGGAAACTGATCGTCGAGTCCAACTATTACAACACGGCCTAAAGTTCCAACTAATTACAAAAGACTATATGACTGTAATAAGGCCTATCTATAGTTGCAGAGTTGAACTTAAGTGCTCCACTAGACCATCAAATTTCTCTCTTATCCAATCCTTACTATCCAAAATCCTTAATGCTACTTAGTTTGTCACAAATCAGAAACAGATGCCAATCCTTCCATGATAAACTTCCTTACCACCCAAACTCACTTGTTTCTAATTTGGCGTTTCCTTCATTACATCATAATCCTTCTAGCCGTCTGAAAAGAAGATGGCCTCGAGATCTTCTCTTCTACAAATGTTATTGGAGTTCTGTCAATGGGTAGATTCTCCACATGTCTGTATCATGTCATTGTACAACTAACATAAAATTCACTCGTATATATTTTAATACAGTTGTAAATACCAATAAATAAATAAAAATAAAAAATAAATGAAGTAAAAAACAACTATTACTATATTTTAATATTTCCATATTTTTATAGCAATATTCAAAAATTATGATCATTTTGGTGACAACCGAGAAAACGCAAAAGTATTTATTTTTCAGAGTTTGTCAACTAGGTGCTATAATAATCGGAATCTAAGAGCAGTTTCTTGTCGTTTCAGTCTGGTATGGGAATTCCAGTCCTAAGTAGCGAATCTTTTCAACAGGCTTTAGTGGGGTATTAAAAAAAGATACAGTGGGGCAGGAGAGTAGAGGTTTACGACGGAGAGTTAAGGTGATCTCAACTTTTGGGATTTATTTTGATTCTCTAGTTAAAAATGGAACGGTCGTAGCAATCATGTAAGGCCCACTAGCCCAATCTGGTATTAAATAAATAAATATATATTCTCCAGTTGTTCTACGATTACATTCTTAAATGGATGTTATGTTTTTTATAGAATTTATATACAAAAAAAAAAAATAATGTATTTTTTTTTCAAACCTGTGCCGGCTCAAATGGAGCCCTGGCTGTATGTACTATATTACAAATAACCTAAAACTGTTTGATCTTTGTTGAAATTTTATAATTTTGTCAAGGATTAACAACTAGTATCTACTAAATGTAATACCGGTTGAAATTGCTAATTTTAGTTTGCGGCCTAGTTCGCGGCCTAGTTCGCGGACTTATTGGATCTTTTTTCTTCTCTGGTAGCGACTAGTTTGAGGCAGGCATTAGTCTATCTACCATTGGAAAGTGGGCGATGGGAACCCGCTTCGCAGGGGGTGGCCCTTTGGGTCCAGCAATAAAAAAGGGCCTAACTGATGGCCAACCACTTGACCCTCTGTGGCACAGGGTCTTGGGGTCCAAATGGCTCTCTTAATATCTTCCTAACAAAGGGGCCGGTTTTTAACAAAGGTATGCTGTTTTTACCATAGCATCAACATCACTCTTTAGGAGGAAACTCTAAATCTTTCATATTTAACCATGTTATGTTATTGCTTCTGCTTTTTTTGCTTTTGCTTTATGTAATTTATTATCTCTAGTCAAAGATCAAGCTATTCAATAATAGGCAAAATTTTATTTGGTTTCCTCCGTTGTTTTTTTATGTTCCACTAAGCCAGTGGTTCCCAAAATAGATATCAAAGCAACTTGCTTGCCCCAAGCGTTTACTAGGGGTGCAGCTAACAAATGGCATTTTCTAATAATATTACAGAAAGAATAAATTGAATTAAAAAATATAATTAAATATTAATCTAAAAGTATATACCGTGCATTCCAGCTTTTACTTCCAACTGCTTTTTCCTCTTTTCGATGGTTGTGCCTATCGGAATAATTTTTTTTTTTAACTCGGCAACAGTACGGCAAATTCTTTTTAACTCTACCATGATATCGCGAATTTGAGAGTATAATCGGAGAATAAATTGTGGGATCGCAGCACTAAGGCAGTGGTCTTAATCGTTTTGAATCGGTTCAGTTAAAAGAATCGAAATTCCAATCTCTACTTTTGTTGAGAAAATCACTAACTCCTTATCGAAAACCATTTTTTTATAGTTTCAGGAAAAAAAATTAGCTACTCAACTATTTTTGGACACTATAATTGGTTGACTTTTCAATGTTTATTTGTCAGATACATATTTGACATTGAGTTAAATTTCTAATGTTTTATAATTGTTATTGAATTCGATAAAAAAAAATAAAAATACCGTATTCACTGATAAATCATTATAAATTACCAAGTAATTATCTTTTAGTGCTTGGATTGACCTTTGATGGTATAATTTTGCAAGTTCTTTTATTAAAATAAACTTTCCTCAACTGCCTACGAAGGGTCTTGTGAGCAGGCATTGGTGGGTATTCTTGGAAGAAAATGTGTGGAGCCCTCAAATTTGCCCTCTGAATACAGAATATGTCTGTCACATTTTCTTTTGAGTTATACACAATAATAGACAAGTACTTTAATTTGGGGAATATCTGAAGGAATATTCCCTGTTATACTACTTCAATTAGTATTTTATTTTTAACTAGTATAACTTTGTTTAGGACCATACATTAATCCAACGTTAAACACTATCTAACGCCGCTTAATTATCTAAAATTCGGGTTGCAATGTTTTTTAAAGTCCATCAGTAATTGAGCAGTTTTATATCGAAAGTAACTAAGTACACTTCTCAAAAATAAAGGTTTTTTTGTCAAATAAAAAAATTACAGTTAAAACATATTCACTTCATTTCAATATTTTAATTTTCCTCTGTCAAATACATTTCCTGTGTTATAAACCAACATTTTCAATAACTATTAAGCATATTTACACTTGATGCTCCGATATTAATTTAATAATAATTTTTCCAAAGTAGATATATTGACATTTGACAGACAAATTCTCGAAGTTAAATTTCTTCGATTTCGAGATCTATAGTTACTGGTTTACTCTTAAACGTCTATTTCGAAAACTGAATTGGAATTTACTATTATACCTTCAATAATATATTTGAGGAATCTGCAGTAACAAGGAAGTAGCGTCATTCTACATATTTTTTTTTAAATTAAATATTAATTGTAATATATGTTTTTAACAATATTTAAAGAAGTACTCTAAACTTCAGCTTCCAATTTCAATTGATAACACAGAATTCTACACAAGT